>NC_092503.1:92298589-92601619 GCF_047511675.1 Marmota flaviventris | reverse complement strand
GAAGTGTAACTTAATCAGTGCATTAATACCCTGTTAGGAATTAACTTGATGATAACTGTAGGTGGGTAGAGTATGAATGAAAAAGGTGGGTCCTTTGGGGCATGCCCTGGGGGTTTGTATTTTATGATTGGTGAGCAGAGATCTCTGTCTTCTTCTTGATGCCATGTCCTCATCTCTTTCCAGTATCACACACTTCCACCATGATGTTCTGGGTCACTTCAAGCCTCAAGGAGTAGAGCCAACCATCTAGGGACTGAGACCTCTGAAACTGTGAACTCTCAATTAAACATTTCCTCCTCTAAATTTTTTCTGGTCAGGTTTTTTGGTCACAGCAGGGGGAAAAAAACTGACTAAACCAAATATTGTTATCATGAAGTACAATCTTTGATATGATTAATCTAGGACAGTGAATGGTGAAGATGGAGCTCATAATGTTTCAGATTAGGAGAACTGTATAGGAAATTGCACTAGAAGCCATTCATGTTATTTTCTGACTATGAAGTTCTCTACATTTTGTGCATGTCCTGAGACTTTATGTGAGCTTGAATTTAAAGATGATAGACTAATTCAGCTGGAAGAGAAAATTTCAAGACACCAGAGCCTTCAGAGCCTTCAGGAGTAGCATGGATGTTGCTGGCAGCTTTACCAAGTTTATTGTGAAAATCAGAAGCAGAAAGCTAAACAACAACAACAACAAATTTTGAAAAACTTGAGATTTTCCCAGAAAACTGGAAATAAACCTGGGGCTAAGGAAGGTGGGATTAATAAAGGTAATATAGCCACTAAAGAGATTCTGCTAAATACTTTACCCAGAGACAACAGGAAAGATGGTTTAAGGGCATTTCAGGAATTGACAAGAACACACCCATCTCAGGCTTGGGGGTATAAAAGTGAAAATTTCCTTGAGCAGAATCCAGAGGATCATGCTGCTTACACAGTAGGGCCTAGGAAGTTTTATCACCATTACCAGCCACCCAGGCACTCAAAGACTGCTGCAGCCAGGGTCCCTAGAGTCTTGGCTACTGCTGGAGATGGTGGAAGACCTTGGCATCAACTTCTGCAAGATTGCAGGATTCCAGAGTTAATTAGTCATGCAGGCTTCCACTGTGATTACAAAGGAAGACCTGGGAGGCCAAGCAAAGTGCAGCAGGGTTGGAGTCCCTGCAGGTAGCCCATAAAAGGGTGAGGTGTTGAGATGTGACAAGGAAGCCAAAGCTGTAGTGGAGTTACTAGAGATTAGGGAAAGCCAGTAATGTGGGGTGTATGCAGAGGAGAGGTGCAGGAATTGAGCTGAGATGAGCCAAAACTTGACCTTGTGAGCTGCAACCAACAAAACCATAGGGGCAGAGCTTCACAAGCCCTTTGCAGAGAACATCATGATGACATGTTTACCAGATGCTGGACAAGGAACTATATGACTTGTTTGCCCAGCTGAATTTCATTCTTGTCTTGGCCCCATCCCTTCTTTCTGTGTTCCTATTTCTCCCTTTTGGACTTTTGAGCAATGCTAATACTGTTAAAATATGGAAATTCTTGGAGATGAACTAAAAATATTTTGCATCATGATTGATGGACATGAGCTTTGAGGAATAGAATATCATTAGAAATGAGGTTTACCCCAAAACTCATGGGTGAGAAAATGCAAGAAATATTAGAGATGAAATTATTGGGTTATAAGAGGCTTAACCTAATTAGTGCATTTATCCACATAGAGATTATCTTTATTTTTTTGTCATAAAAAATGAAATTAATTATAGTTACTTTGGTGGTAACTATAGGCAGGTGTTGTGTGGCTGGAAGAGGTGGGTCTTTGAGGATGTGCCTTTGGGTTTTATGTTTTATTGGTGGTGAGAGGAGTTTCTCTCTCTCTCTCTCTCTCTCTCTCTCTCTCTCTCTCTCTCTCTCTCTCTCTCTCTCTTTCCTTCTTGGTGTGATGGCCTGAGCTGCTTTCTTCTGCCACCACACCTTACCACCCTGATGTTCTGCCTCACCTCAAGCCTAAGGAATGAAGCCAGTCATCTGTGAACTGAGACCTCTGAAACTGTGAGCCCCCAAAATAAACTATTCCTCCTCTAAAATTATTCTGTTAAGGTTTTTGGTCACAGAAGTGAAAAGAATAAAACAATGTTCTTTTAGATTTGTCTCTTATAGAAGGAAGGACATCTTTTATCTAACGATTTTTTCTTTGCCACCTAAAACATATCTTCACAGGTTTAATTTCAAGTTTTATGACAAAAAAATAAAAATGTGGTTTCATCCATTTTATTATGTAGAAGTATTTGTTTATCAAAGTTTTCAGAAATTTAACTACATGACTTTCTTATACTTAACATTTTATGAAGGAAAATTATAATAAAATATAGTAAGAAAGTGAAATATTGAACTGCAAAATAATGTATATCATGCTATGTTTCTGCCTGTAGTGGCTTCAATGACTTAAGTTGTAAACTTGATTTCCAACAAAATTTAAAAACTTATTACTAGGTTATTGAATTTCTGCTGGTATATGTATATAGTTACTGGATAAGTTTAGAAACATGAGCTAATAGAGTTAGAAAGATCAGGTGGCAGGAGGGACCATAAAGGCTTACTCATGGAAAATAATTAAATAGCCTTAAATTCATATACTATGAAAAAAAATTTACTTTCTTCTTGGCTCATATACTTTCTATTTCTGATTCAGTGTTCACAATATATTTTCTTATAAATACTACTATCTCTACTAATTTACTGATTTGTATTAATTTACTAATTAATAAGTTATTTTATTCTTCTATATGCAGACATTCAATTATTATAAAATGAGTATATTTCCTTTGTTTTTTATGATGATTAATTAAACAATTTATGCAAAGTTAAGGTAAATTTAATTATAATCAAGAAGACAGAATGGCATAGCACATATAGGGTCTTGAAAGTCCACCCCTCAGTATGGAAGCCATTCTTGAATTTGGAGGAATTTTCATGAATTCACTGACCATGTGAACATGTGTCTGGTATAATTAGGGACCAGACTGACTATGTAATTTCCAGAATTTAATGTAAAATAAAATACAGGATTGCTTATTCAAAAAGTATTTGGGTTTTTAAGTGGCATCAGCAGAGCATGAAACCAAGAGAAAGGACATTCTAAACATGGAGTACTGTGAAAGTGCAAATAACATGAAGGTGGTCTTATGTTGGAATAATGAAAATTGGAATATATTATTTCTTCTCTTTTTATAACTTTCTGTTCATGAATTTTTATTTTTTATCATCCCAGCCACTATTCTTTTATGTGTTCTGCTTTTTTTCTCTTATTTATTTTGTTCCATAGCTTAAGATAAACAAAGTGTGAAGAAGTCATAGGCCATATCTGAAAAGTGTAAAACACTCGTTTGCTTTTTCCTTCATTCTAACTTTTATTTGGACAACTCTATACCTCTTTAATTTTAAGTAATTCTAGACTTCTAAGGACACTTTAATATCTAAGGATACATTTATAGATTACTTTCTTTAATTCCAATAGTTAAAGAAATAAAAAGTAAAAAGATGTTATTTTATAATAAAGGATATCTCACACAAACACATACACACCTGGTTATATTGAATATGATTTCAAATAACAGAAGTGAGTAATTTTTGGAGTAAGGTGACATAATAATTTGAGGATATTGTGATGTTTGTTTTATTTTTATTTTTTAAAGGTTGTCTATGTTGCCCAGGCTGGGCCAGAATTCCATGTGTCAAGTGATACTACTACCTCAACTAAAGGAGTTCCTTGGACTACACAGGTAGGCTCATTATACCACTTCTGCTTTGATTTCTTGAGAGTTCTATTTGCATGTGAAGTATGTAAAAGTTCTGTCATGTTTTAAAACTTAAAATAAGTGAAAAGAACACCAGAATTCAGTGTCCTTCTTTTATTGTTTTGTTTCACAGTGCTCCAGTCAAATTGCTTTAATACTCTACTACAAAGCACTTGCATGAATCTGATTATAATGATAATAATAAAGGCAGCAAATACATTTAATAGCACAAATTGAATATAATGGGAATAAGAACAGCTTACAAATCTCATACAAACATTTTGTTGTTGTTGTTGTTGTTGTTTTATTTTTTATGTTTTGTTACAGCTTCTAAATATCTTTCAAAATTTATTCAGAATGTAGTGTGCCTGGGGCTGGGATTGTGGCTCAGGGGTACAGTGCTTGCCTAGGACGGGCGGGACCCGCATTCGATTCTCAGCACCACATAAAAAATAAAGGCACTGTGTTGTGTCCAAAAAGATATATTCTCTCTCTCTCTCTCTCTCTCTCTCTCTCTCTCTCTCTCTCTCTCTCCTTAAAAAAAAAAAAAAAAGAAGAAGGTAGTGTGCCTTGCCAAAGATATGTCCAGACCCTGTAGCAGACTTAGGGAATAAACTTCAAACCAAAAGGACCATACTTATTTCACCAACATCTATGGACAGTAAAATATTAGGTAATTATACTAACTGGAGTCCTTAAATCACTTTTTATCAGGCTCTATCAGTGGTATTTAAAATTGTTTTTTGGTTTGCTTGATGTTTGTTTTTGCTGTACTGCTGTACCAGGTAGTGTTAGCTTTAAGTGAGCAAAGGTAAAGTTTTGTGCACAAGAAACAGTGCAAAATGTGGTATGCCTGAAGAACAGAATGTAAAACAAAGAAAAGTAAAAGATAAGGCTTAGCTGTAAAGAGTTTAATTCCTAATTATGTACCTAGGATTCCTCTACAGCAGTAGAGAATAGAGACATAATGGAAGAAGGGAATAGGCAATAAGGAGATTATCTACAAGACAAAAAAAAAAAAAAAAAAAAGAAGCACCATCAATAAGGCATTGGCATAGAGACTGGTTACAAATTCATTTAACCCACTTACTTCTCTTTTCTCCTGGTTAGAGCAGAATCATATTTCTGAGACTACCTTGAAATTAATGTTCAGAAATAAATAAAGAAGCAAACAAATTGTTGAAACCCATAAGAGAATTGCATGCAATCTTTTATGCATATATAACAACAGAGAAGACAAATATTAAAGAAACCAATTCTAGATTTGTTTCTAAATTCACCAATGAATTGTGAAACAGGTATACATTGCATTCAACTGTTATAAAGAGAAAAGTCCACTGTGGTGCAAAGAAATGTCTTGTCCCCAAGGCAATATCTGATTTCATATCAGCCAAATTATTATTTCCAGTTTACATTAAAGATGCAATTGATATTTTTTTTTTCTTATTCTAAACCATGTTAGACTTGCATTGCAACATTGTCTTTCAAAGGGAAGGCAGATATCAATGTTAAATTAAAAATGAAAGAGGCCAAGGCAATTTAGATTTCATTGTTACATATTTATAAAGTTGAAATTAAATACTTAATCTTTCATAAAATGTTTTTAAAATAAAATTATTATTATAAAAATAAGAAGAATCCTGCTACTGTCTCTTGTCCCATCTTCCAGTCCAATATCCACACCCAGGTGATTTTGAAGCTTCTGTTGAAGAGGGCAGCATGTCTGAGAGCTTCAGTGACTAAAGGACTGCATGTTTTGCTCCCCGTCATCAATCAGCAGAACACGCTTTGGTACTTGAGTTAGTCAATAATAAATTATTACTGATATAAGTAATACAATTTGGGGAGCTTATTTTTAATATCTAATAGTATCATGAAAATTAATAATATTACAGATAGGAAATAAAAGGGACTATGAAGAAAGATTAGAAAGTTGTTTATTACAGTTTGCATATGAAGAAACCCATATCTCATGTGTTAGAACCATGCTATGCAATGTAGCATTAGTCAGAGGAGAACTATTAAATTATGTGAGCAGTAATTTCATCAATGGATTAATTAATGTGATGGATTAATAATTTGAATGAAATATTGGGTGGTAACTACAGGCAGGTGGGGTGTGGTTGGAATAAGCATGTCACTGGAGGTGTGTTCTTGGAGATCATATTTTATCCCTGGGTCCCGTCTCTTTCCCTTTTCCTCTGGTTCCTGGCTGTTGTGGGTTGAGCAGCTTTCCTCCACCATGTCCTTGAACATGATGTTCTGCCTCTCCTGTGACACAGGGCATTCGAGCTGGCTCAAGTGAACCCAAAATAAACTTTATCTCTCTAAGTTGTTTTTGTTAGATATTTGCATCACAATGACAGAAAACTAAGAAAAGTTAGGGTTAGGGTTGTTTTCATAAAATGAAAAAATACAAATAAATATAGCCAAGATTTTGCTTTCAAATAACTGGGATCATGGCAACAAAATACCAAAAACAGCATATGCAAAGAAGAGAATGATTTAGTCTGGAATATTTTGAGATGCAATCTAAGTGTGCAATTAGGGTTTAATTAGGGGGGCCACCAAAGCATAAAAATGTATGAAAATAATATTTTGAAACAAGAAATTAGTTGTCATATGGAGATAATGATAGTTTCTCATGTGTGTGTGTGTGTGTGTGTGTGTGTGTGTATGTGTGTATTCTACAGTTTACTATTGTTTATAAATTCCATGTTGGGAAGGTACATTATTTTCAGTTTTCATGTTCTCTGAAGGATTCATGCTAGTCTTTTTAATAGTATCTGTATGTCATGATATCTACAGAACAGCTAGGAATTTAGGTATGGTGTTCAGAAGAGAGAAGAATTGTAAAAATTTAAGACTCCAGAGTCTTCCTCTTCAGAGGATTGCTAAAGGCATGCATTTGTATTTGAACTCAGGTCACATCATAGGAAAATAAGAGCAGAGAGTTGTCAGGTTATACTTCTGCTTAGTAGATAGGAAGGGTAACCAACAACTGAAAATAGGATGTTGGTAAGAAAAATAAAAGAAAGAAATAGTCAATACCAAATTTCACTGAGAATATACCATCTTGAATTCCCATTTACCAGACACATCAGGAAAACCAGACAGGTTGTAATAGTGAAAGGGGGCACCATTAATAATGGCACCATTAAGATAACTCTTAATGCATCTGCTATGGTTTGGATCATGATTCAAAATCAAATTAAACCCATATAGACAAATGATAAGTAGAAAGTTATAAATCTTTACATATTTCACCTGAAAAAGCAGATGAACAGACTAACAATAACATAAAACCCAGACACTGATCAATTTCACTAAAACTTTCTGTCCCAAGTAGTAAGGTTGAAAGCAAATTTTGCTCACATTAAGCAACAGAAGGCTTAGGTACAACTGGTTTTACAATTGTTTGTGAAGTGTTGGGGAAATGAAGGTAGTAAAGAATGGTGACAATCATTTCAGGACCTGAAATCTGAAAATACTCTAAGAAGAGGCATTTTTAGAGCTGTGAAGATCTTAGTATGCTAGCTGAATTAAACCAAGTATTAAGGAGAACAAAAAAGAGAAGTTGCGAGAGAGGACAGTGGGCAGAGCCGACTACCTGTCGAGACCAGGGTATGTGGCCCTTGTTTTCAGTAGGCGAACTATTGTGGTTTTGAGGATTTTCATTGGCTGTTTTCTCCTTTCAGTTTTTTAATGTTCTTCTGACTTTAGAAAATAGCTCCAAGTGTGTAACCAGATGCCAGATGGTTGTTTTACATTTGTCATCTGCTCAACAGAAAATGAACTTCCAATAATTTTGGCTAACCTTTTCTGTAGTATATTTACCTGATTCCTACTACAGTGGAGAGGAATTAATGCTCTGAAATATTAATTATGTCCATTTTTATATTTCAGTTATAACAAAGGGCATACAAATTCATAAAGTCTGTTTTACAAAATTGTTTTAACAGAACACCTAAGATTATTATAAAGAAGAAAGAATTGTTTGGGCTCAGAGTTTTGGATGTTTGAGTCCAAGATCTCTTAGACCTATTGTTTTGGACCTCAGGTAGGCATGCATATGGCAATTCCAGGGACCATGTGGTAGAAAAGAAAAAAAAAATCAAATAAAACATTTCACATTTACTGCACAAGGCAGGGAACAGAGAAGAAGAGAAAAAAAGATGATAAGATCAAAGGATCCTAAATGACCTAAAAACCTCCCACAAGGCCCCTCACCATAAAAGTACAAAGTATTTCTCAGTAATGCCACCTGGGCCCAACTTTCAACACAAGGTCCTTTGGAGGACATTCAACATCAAAATTATAGATTTAGTTGCCACAGTATGGCTGGGCACAAATCAGGAGCCACTCCAGCAGGAACAAACTTTATTTCCGAAATCACGCAAACACCACCCACGTGGCCCTTCTAGGCACACCACACACCAACACGAACTCCCCAGGAATCCCCACAAGAATTCCAAAGTAGTGGGCACTCAAGGCGGACAGCAGGGGTCTATATACAATTGAATACACAGCTTAACATACCCATCAATCTCAATGGCTCCCTAGCAAGTCACCTCCCAACCACTCCCTTCTGGCAAGATGCCATGCTTCATCCCGACTTGGCTGTGGCTCTCAACATCTCCCCCTCTCTGTTTAATTAAACAACAAGCAATGTGGCTTAGGGACTGTGCCTGTCTTAGGTTGTCCAATACTTCATATAGTCCTTACCCGTCATCAGATGAGCTGACCTCAAGGCGTCAGCCTCCTGTCTTATGTTGGCACCATTGCAATTGGATCTTACCGGTCATTGACTACCAGTCCAGCATACAGCCATACTTGTGGATAGCCCTTTGCACCAGTGGGGGGGTGAGGTTCTTTGCCTCACCTCTGCGGACCCCCAAATTTGGCCTTTGCACCAGTGAGGGGGTGAGGTTCTTTGCCTCACCTCTGTTGGCTCCCAAATTTGGCCTTTGCACCAGTGTGTGGGGGGTGAGGTTCTTTGCCTCACCTCTGTTGGCCCCCAAATTTTAGACCATCAAAAGCAGAAGGGAGGAGGATGCAAAACGCCATGACACCAAGCCAAATGACGGTTCCTTTTGGAAAAATTGTACCTCTGATGACACCATCAGCAAAGATACCCCAGCACTACCACAATTCACTGCACCAATAGATAGTTCACAATGCATACAAGTGATACATAGTCCAGGCAAGTTCTACAAGCAGTTCAAAGCAGAGGAATCTATTAATACGTCCATTTCCTCTCAAAGTAAATCGACTCCTTGATTGAGCATCACTTGTTGAGTTATTATTCATTGATACATCAGTTTATACAGTTTACTGTGATAGCTATCAAAGAAGCTGTAGTTTGGTTTTATCTTTGTCTTCACTGGCACTGGGATGAAGATAGGAATTCTGGCAATGATGGCTAAAAAAAAATTATGTAACATTTCAGCAGGCACTAAAACAAAGCAATTTTCTAAACAATTTAGTATCCTGAATAGAATTAGATATAATGAAAAGGAAAGGTGAAAGTAAACAAACAGATCTGTTAACCTCCTATTTGTTCACATATTAAAACAATCCTCAACAGCTGTTTATCCAATTTAAATTAAACCATTTAAATCACCTGAATAAAAAAAGTTGGATTCATTTTTTCATGAGCGCTCCTCATATATGATATGGACATACACACATACAGACATACAACACAAAACAGAAGTGTGCACACATAACACAATACGTACAACACATAACATAATAGTAAAGGCCTTGTAGCTTTTCACAGGTGAAATCTCCATTGCAATGTTTAAAAACTCCACAGTCAAAAAATAGAACTGACCAGAAAAACATTAACCTAGGTCTGTATGAGCTCAAAAAGTAAAATAGAACTTTATGATGTGGGAAAGGGCAATAATAAAATAGATGTTGAAAAAAGCATCCTGGTTACCACCTGGGTTTCACTCTTCTTTTGATATCTCATAGTTCTTCCTGTAACTTGCATATGGGCCTGAAGGTATTCCCACAAGCAAGCCCTAAGGTTTTCTTACATTTGAAATAGTCCTTAATGGTGTTCATATTCATTAGCCTCCAGGAATGGGAGAACCACTGTTACAGATGTAAGGATATCAGCTGTTATGGATTTGAGCCAAATCATCTTTTTGGTCTGTAGAAATCACTTTAGTTAATCTCTCTGGAATCAAAATCAGCTGCTGTTCTCCCTGTGTAAACACCCAAACAGAACCCTGACTCCAGACAATCACTGGGTCAGGACCTTTCCGTTGTCCTGTTAGAATATCCTTCCAAAATACCTTGGGCTTATGTACATTTTTTTGACACATGTGCCTTTCCTCAGCACTAAACCCTGATGAATCCAAATTTAAAAAGTTTAGAGTAAAAAGGGTTATTTTATCTTTGGGGGATATATACCCCTTCCCAATTCCCTCTCTTTGCTTTAACAAGTACATTTTAATAGTTTGGTGAGCTCTTTCAACTATGCCTTGTCCCTATGGATTGTATGGGATTCCTGTTATATGAGTAATGCCAAATGATGAGCAAAATCTTTTAAAAGAGGTAGAAGTATAGCGAAGATCATTATCTGTTTTTAACTGTTTTGGAATGCCCACAGTGGCAAAATTTTGTAAGCAATGAGCTATAATATCTTTAGTTTTTTCTCCGGCATGAAGGGAACCCATCAAAAATCCTGAAGAAGTATCAACCGTAACATGCAAATATTTTAATTTTCCAAATTCTGGCAAGTGTGTGACGTCCATCTGCCAAATATGGTTAGGGATCAGTCCTCTAGGATTGACTCCAAGATTAACTTGTGGTAAAAAGGTCACACAATTTTGACATTGTTTTATTATTTGTCTAGCTTGTTCCTTAGTTATTTTAAAACACTTTTGTAAAGTATTAGCATTGACATGGAACCTTTTATGAAAATTTGTAGTTTATTCTAGTGTAGAGAAAATATGTATGTCATGTGTAGTTTTATCTGCTAAATCATTGCCCAAACTAAGGGCTCCAGGCAATCCTGTATGTGCCCTGATATGTCCTATAAAGAATGGATCTTTTCTGCCCCAGATTAGACTTTGTATAGTGGAAAACAAAGAGAAAACAGTAGAGGAAGGGGAAATCCTACCAGCATCTTCAAGGGATACTATAGCATTAACTATACACTGACTATCGGAAAATAAATTAAATACAGAATCTTTAAACATCACAAAAGCTTGTAATACTGCATTAAGCTCTACCTTTTGAGCTGATTGTTTGGGTACTAAAAATGTAAAAGTTTGATCAGGGGTAACTGCTGCTGCTGTGCCATTATTTGACCCATCAGTGAATATATTTGGAGCATTCATGATAGATATTTTTCTTGTCATTTTTGGAAAAACTACAGGATGCGAAGACCAAAAAGACAGCAAAGGATTAGATGGTAAGTGATTATCAAATGAAACATTAGATTTGCACCTGATTATTGCCCAAATATTTAACTCATTAGCTAATTCATCAATTTGATCCATAGTATATGGAGTAATAATGTTATTGGGAGAAATCCCAAACACTTCCTTTGCTGCTCTTATTCCTTTGAGTATTAATTGTCCTACAGCCTCAGGATACCTAGTAAAAATAGTGTTAGGAGAATAAGATAAATGTATCCACAATAATGGACCTTCTTTCCAAAATACTCCTGTAGGGATATTTTTTGTTGGTAGTACAATAAATAATAATGGCAAACTTATATCAATTCTATCCAAATGCATATTTTCCATATATGTTTCAATGATTTTTAATGCCTTTCTTGCTTCAGGCGTTAACATGTGGGGTGAATTTGGATTTGATGGACCTTTTAGGATATAATAAAGATCCCAACTCTCCTGTTGGTATGCCTAGATAAGGCCTTATCCAATTTATGTCTCCTAATAACTTTTGAAAGTCATTAAGTGATTTGAGTTGATATACTCTTTTTGAATTTTTGGTGGATAGACCATGGTTGAGGATAATAGAACTCCTAAATAATTAATTGGAAAATTTAATTGTACTTTATCTATTGCTATCTCTAGATTATAATTTTTTAATAAATTTGTGAGTGTGGCATAACATTTTAGCAATGTGTTTTTATCTTTGTGTGCTAATAATACATCATCCATGTAGTGAAATATTTATAGTTCAGGATTTTGATTTCTAAGTGGCTGGATTGCTTTGTTAACATAAATTTGACACATAGTTGGGCTGTTAGCCATCCCTTGAAGGAGTACTTTCCATTCGTATCTCTGATTGGGACCTTCATGATTCAGTGCAGGGATAGTAAATGCAAAACGTGGACTATCCTCAGGATGAATTGGAATTGAAAAAAAAAAAAAAACAATCTTTAATATCTATAGCTAAAACATACCAGGTTTTTGGCAAAGCAGACAATTGAGCAGGTCCTATAATAACCATCTCATTATTAATGGCTCTTAAATCTTGCAATAATCTCCATTTACCAGATTTCTTTTTGATGACAAAAATGGGAGTATTATGGGGAGATATGGAAGGTTGTATATGTCCCTCTGCTAATTGTTGTTTGACCAGGTCATGGGCTGCTTGTATCTTTTCTTTAGTCAGGGGCCACTGAGGAACCCATACTGGTCTTTCTGATTTCCAAGTAATTTTTATTGCCTCAGTGGCCCCTTCTGAAAACCCAATCCATGTCTATTTATTCCTTGATCTATTTGAATTGGTGCTGCTATACCTTGTTCTTGTTCCCCTAATCTTTTTTCTTTCCTGAAACCTTGTCTAGCCCTAATAGTGGGCACATTTGGATTGATGTTATTTGTTAATGTCAAACCTAATTGATCTAGGGCATCTCGTCCCCATAAATTTATAGGAAGATGATCCAATACATATGGCTGTATAGTTCCTTCACATCCTTCAGGATCCTTCCAATTTAATACCATTGCACTTCTATGGGGATTAGTCGCCACTCCTAGGCCTCAAAGTGTTTGAGTGGCTTGTTTTACCGGCCAATGTTTTGGTCATTCTTGAGGAGAGATGATGCTAAAGTCTGCACCTGTATCCAGTAGCCCATTAAATTCATGTCCTTGAATATTTAGTTATAGCATGGGGTGAGAATCTAAATTTAAAGAAAGCATAGCCCAATCTACACCTGTGGAGCCTAATCCCCTGGAACCTCTTTCTATAGTATGGCTGGAAAATTTATCATGTAAGCTGGGTATTATTAATAACTGTGCTATTCTATCTCCTGGTGAAATTACTGATATACCCCTTGGAGAACTGGCTATAATTTTTATTTCACGTTCATAATTGGGATCAGTTACCCCAGGACTTATCATAAGCCCTTTTAGAGTAGAAGAACTGCGTCCCAATAATAAGCCTACTGTTCCTTGGGGAAGAGGTCCTTTTACCCCTGTGGGAATGATTTGAACTCCCATCTCTGGAGTTAGTACTGCTCTGGTGGAGGCACAGATGTCCAACCCTGCTCCCTCTGGTTTGTCTGATGAGAGATCTGATGGATAATGTGTCCTGGGCACTAACATGATGGTGTTGCTGGATTCCTCCAATGCCCCTTATATTTGTGGTCGTGGGCCCTGAAGCATTGAGCCCCCCTGTCCGTTTTTTGGCAATGGAGCTCAATGTTTTTCTCCACGATTTTGTGGGTAAACACCTGGTCCTTGTCCATTTTTTGATAATGGAGTACCCTCTATAATGGTTTGAGAACTGCATTCATTAGCCCAATGTCTCCCTCTATGGCATCGTGGGTATTCTACCCCTTTGATACCTAGTTTTGTTAAACCCTCCTCCTATGGGACAATTCCTTTTAAAATGTCCTGTTTGTTCACAATTGTAGCATGTTTTTGGCCTGGCATCTAAAGCCTGTTGTACTGCAGCTGCCAAGACTTGCCCTTGTTCATTAATGTCTCTACATAATGTAATATATGTGTTTAAATCTTCATGTTTCCATGGTCTAATGACCTCTCTGCACCAACGATTTGCTTGCTCATAAACCAGTTGTTTTATTAATGGCATTGCTTGTTCTGTATCTCCAAAAACTCTGGTAGCTGTTTGAATAAGCCTATCTACAAATTCAGCATAAGGTTCTTTAGCTCCCTGTATTACCTTAGATAATTGACCTTGTAAATCTCCATGTCCTTATAATGTCTTCCATGCCCTAACTGCATCTGCAGCAATTTGTGAGTATATAGCAGGATCATATCTAATTTGTTGCTGCTGATCCTCATAAGGTCCTTTTCCTAACAACATATCTACATTTCTCTGAGGATAACTGGCTGCTGCATTTTGCCTAGCCATCTCTGTGCAAAAGTCCTCATTGGCAACCTTCCATAGCGGGTATTGTCCTCCATTTAGCACAGCTTTACACATACTAGCCCAATATGCTGGCATTATGTCCAGGTTGGTATTGGATTCGACCATGCTTACAGTGAAGGGTGCTTGGGGACCATAGGTTGTTACAGCCTCCTTTAACTGCTTCACTGTTTTGAAATCTAAAGCACGGTGAATTCGCTGCCCTCCTGCCTGCTCAAGTACAGGGCATGCTAGTCTTTGAGATCATGTCTCAGGATCCCGTATATCAACTACAGGGGTTGGGGGCCCCCCAGCATATGTTGTCTCTATAGGTGGAGCTGTTGGTTCGACACTTACGCCCTCTGGTGATAAAAAGGTGTTAGTAGCAGCCTCCTGTTGGAACTTTTTCCATCCTGATGGCCTTCTTCCTTTAAATTTTCTTCCTCTGTCTGACTGGCTCGAGAGACCTTCTCTTTTGCTTGATCTAACATGTTTTCTACCATAGTCTGGACCTCTAACAATTTACTTAACACTCTTTTGGTTTGTTTTTTACTAATTTCTAATCTATTATAAAGATAACGCAACCCAACAAGATAACATAAAACAAAACCGAAACAGAATGGAACAAAAATTTGTTGTATCAATTTTCCTATTTTCTTGAAATGTATTTTCGTGGTCTATCTCTATCTCTTCCTCAGGGCCGAACAACTTCAAACCTTGAGCCAACCATTTTTCCCAGTTTGCCTGAGAAAGTTCTAGGGACAGGCAGCTTGAAACAAAAACAAAACAAATCAAAACAAGAACACATTGTTTTTCGAAATGGTCACCCATTCTCTCGTCTTCCCTCAGGGGCGAGTAATTTCACCTACCCCAAGCTTTAGGCGTTCCCCGCACGGGGCCACCAAATGTCGCAGTCTGGCTGGGCACAAATCATGAGCCACTCCAGCAGGAACAAACTTTATTTCGGAACTCACGCAAACGCCACCCATGCGGCCCTTCCAGGCACACCACAGACCAACACGAACTCCCCAGGAATCCCCGTGAGAACTCCAAAGTAGTGGGGTACCCAATGCTGACAGCAGGGGTTATATACAATTGAATACACAGCTTAACATAACCATCAATCTCAATGGCTCGCTGGAGTCACCTCTCAACCACTTCCTTCTGGCAAGATGCCATGCGTCATCCCAACTCGGCTGTGGCCCTCAACATTAGTAACTCCACATAACTAAAATATATGAAAAATTAAGGTATGAAGAGTGGAAGGAAGAAGCCTTATTTGTTCTGATAATGTTCTCAAATTCCTTAGATAACAGCACAAATAAGGTATATACTTCGCTTCCCCATTTACCTTCTGAAATTTGTTCTGAAAACCTCATAAGTAATAGCTTGAGTTTCAACTCAAGATTTGTTTCATAATAACTGACTCCTAAGTAATCGCCATCAATTAAATGCAAACTACACTATTCTAAACAATAAAATGAAATTATTTCTTTAAAAATGTCAAAACGTGTTATGTCAAATAAAAAGAAATGTTGAACGTTTAGAATGGTACATGGCATATAATAAATATTCAATATACTATACTTAGCTGTCCTAGATATTATATCATGAAATGCAGGTATTCATAAAAATATAGTCTCTCATAATAGATATAATATTATGCAATGGCATTCAGGGAACATCTGCTGTACAATTTTAATGTTGTTACATTCTGATCTCCATTGTTTGTCTAAAAGATTCAGAGGAAAAAAACAAAACTCTGAAGTCTCCTTGTTGTTTTGTATTGTATGTTGGAGACTGAACCCAGAACCTTCACGTGTACGTCAGGCATTCTACCACTGAATTAAAACTCCAATTCTCTAAAATGAGTCATTTTAATCTCAGTTTTAAAATTATATTACCATAGTGAATAATCATAAAGTAAATATGAATAATCACCATAAACGTACACTTTTTAAGGTACAAATCACACTCATAGTATGGTCCACTTCTTCAAGAATGAGCATGTATATGTGTGTGTGTGTGTGTGTGTATATATCCAGGAATTATAAATATATATATATTCCCTAGTTATTGGGAATCTATTCTCTTTATTGCTGATGTTTTCAACTTGATACATAGTGATCATAGTGATATTTTCTCATTTTCCAAATGGAACTTTAATTTTATGATCTATGAAATTTGTCGTCTCTAGACATTCTTTTTTTTAAAAAAATATTTATTTTAATTTGTTTTACATGATGGAACACTATGATTCATTTGAAATTACATATATAGAGCACAATTTTCCAAGTCACTGATTATATACAAAATATTTTCACACCATTAGTTTCTTTATACACGTACTTAGGGTAATTTCTAGACATTCTTATTCATGCATTTTTGGGTTAGCAGTGTAAACCTTTGGTCTTTTGTACAGTATAGAGTGTTTCAGATTCATGTTTCTTTAAAACCAAGTCTTTGATATTGTTTTCTTATAATAAAAATTCCGATATACCAAAACAGGACAAAACAAAAAGATATGTATGTGGTCAGAAAAAATAAGAAATCACCACTTGAGGCAATATAATAAGCTCTCAAACATAATTTTCATAAGTATGAACATGTTGGCCAGCATTTCATTTTTTGTAATATAGAGCAAACAGGGTCTTTGGGGCCAGAATAATCCTATGTCCAATGTTCCTATCTCCAATTCATATTTCCTATGTTCCCTAATAAGGTACATATTCTCTTTCAGTCTGTTTTCTCAATTTTAAACTGATGCTAATTACATAGTTTATATTGTTGCTGAAGTAATTAAATATATTAGTGTAAATGTTTCTAGCAAAATTCTTGCATCAGTACATACTCCATAAGTTGTGGTTGTCAAAGTAATATTCTTAGTAATATTTCTTTCTTCATTTTTTCCTATAGATTTACTTATACATAATATTTGGAAAATCCAAAATTTAAATTCTCTCTGATGTATTAAAATATTCTAAAAGAGGGCTGGGTGTGTAGCTAGCTCCATGGTAGAAAAAAAAAGTAAAAGATATTCTCAGAGTTGTAAGTGGTGTATTTATACTAATATGGAAACCACAGGTGAAAAAATAAATTCCACATTTTACAACTGTTTTCTTATGGGATCCTAAAATAAAGGAGATTCTTAGCCAATTTTTAAAATTTTATTTTATTAAGAAAAAAAATATTTTTTGAAAAATATATAAGAATAATAAAAATTAAGATAATTGGTGACATAGAGTGATTATAAAATGATAAATATAAAATTAATATTTTCTGGACTACAGTCATGTTTATTAATTTGTTGGTTTTCTTTTCCTACTCTTCTACATTTCATTCACCCCATAGTAGTCAGAGTGCTTTTTATAAAACATGAAGCAGTTCATGAGACTCTTCTGCTAAAACCCAGATGCTTCCATTGCACTTAAAGTCAAAATCTTTACCTTAGTGTACAAAATCTATATGATCAGTTCCTTGCCTAACACTTTGACCTCATTCCATATTACTCTCTTCCTAGTTCATTAGGATTCATCCATAACTTCATTTTTATTCCTGGAACACATTTATGTTCATTCCCAGTAAAGCACTTTGTATTTTCGATATATTTTTTTCTGCCTAGAAAGCTCTGGATTTGGATTTTAGTACCATTGCTATGTTCTTATAATTCAGATTTTAACTCAATGATCCCTCCTTCCCAATGAGGCTTGCTACAAGTATCAAATCAAGTTAGTTTTACCCCATTCTTATCAACAACTTTTTAAGTCACTGTCAGTCTCATCAAATTTGAATTCTCTTAACACCATTGCTTTCTGAAAAATGAATAATTTATTTAAATAAATTGAATAATTTATTCCTCTACCCATTGGTTGAAAGCTCCTTGAGACTAAAGATATTGTTGATTTTTTTTTCTAATATTGCATTTCTAGTATGCAGAAAAATGTTTTCTAAATTGTGGTTACACAATACATATTAGTTTCAGGAATAACAGGATATGAACTAAAGGAGTATCTCATTTTATTTCCTTCAAATAGGAAAACAAACTAATATTAAGATGCAGATATTCTAGCAGGATCTCATCAGTAAATTCAGGGGAAAAGTTGGAAAAGGTGTTCATTGGTAATGGGGGTGAGTAAGTGATTTACCTGTCACTGGTTAATATGTACTATACAACAACAAAAAATTTAAAACAGTAAATATGAAATATCAACAAATAAGTCACTGAAGCAATATAAGTAATATATACAGCCAATTCCCTTTCTATCATCTTTATATCTGGCCCTTTCTCTACCTTCCATATGAATACTTTTATTTTAGGCTTTCAGCATCTTTCCTTGTCTTTTAATTAGGTAATGTATTTAAAATATCAATTTTACTTTAAACAATGATCAGGAGAAATGACCTATTGTAATTAACAGCTTATTCATATGTATTTATTAAATATGTGCTAAAATTAATTTATTTAAAGTGAAAGACTGAGTTTTAAAATATTTTCAAAAGCACTATATCCTTTTATTATTATTTTTAAAAAAACATAGTTTAACAATGTCTTATTATTTTAAATCAGGTCTTAACAAGCTATATAGCTCATGGACCAAATCCAGCTGGCCTTTTGTTTTAGTAAGTAAAGTTTTGTTCATTCACAGTCACACCCTTTCTTTATGTATTGTCTATTACTGCTTTCCCAATACAATGACAAAATACTTGCATCAGAGATTGCACAGTCTGCAAAGTTGAAAATAGGTATTTTCTTATCATTTTTAGAATTAAAAAAATTCCTTTTTCCTATTTCATGCCATGGCTTTGCAGAAATTAGAAACTATAAAATTCATGTCACTTTCCTGTATCAGCTCTACTAAGGTATAACTGTCTCTTTCTCTTCTCATTCAGTATAAAGATTACCTCTCAAGATCTCTTATTGGCCTTTAAACATTGATGACACTGCAAATAGACATTACTTTGTTTTGACCAGTTTGTTAATAAAACTGCCAGTTAACAAGTTACCTTGTTTAGCAGAAAATCAATAATTCATAGTGTAAATCAGTAGATTATGCTATTTTAAGCTTCAAAGAAATGACTAGTGTATCTAAAGGGCTGGATAATTACTGCCATTGCTAACTAACTTTGTACCTGGATATAATGATGTTCAATATGTTGAACACAGCTGTATTATCCAGTCTGTTGACTTTGTGACCACACAGTTAAAATATTTGAATCATCAGAAAATTTAAGTCTACCACGTTTATATTATTGGGTAAGGTTATGATCCTTATCTAAAATATTAATGATTTGGTATACCATTTCTCATAGAGATGGGAAAAGCTGACACATAACACGTAAAATTTTGATTTTTTAACAACTCACTCTGGCTAAAACTCTTTTCAAATTATGTCTACAGACAATAAAAGTTGAGGCTCATTGGTGGTTCCCGTATATAAATGAAGTAGCTGTTACAGTCATGTCAAAATGACTTTGCCTTGTATCTAAGGCACTTTTCCAGAGTCATAGAACTTGTCCATATAGAAACATGGTGTTACTGGTGTTGGTTCATTTTTTTTAAATTTAAAGAATTCAGTAGGAATTTTAAAAGACTGACATTTTCCCATCTGTAATAGGATTTCTGAACACTTTTACCAGAAATATTAGCAATGGTTCAGGAGCACAGGACAATAATATCAACTACTAGAAATTGCCATATCCTTCATGCTGCCGATAGTTGACCCTCAGTTGTCACTCTGATTTCTTCTTTAAACTTCCTGGCAGCTTATTCTTGTTGCAGCATAAGCAACTACAATTTGTAGGATAAACATTTCAAAGCTAGGCATGCCCAGTGCACCATTAAATTTATTGGCATTAACATATGATCACTCATTAATTTGGCAAGACAAACTCACTTCATTCCTTCAGTCAGACTGCTGTCTCTCTCCTTGCTATAATTATTTGAAAACTTTGTAGCAAAACAAATTTATTGATAGCCTGGCCTACTGGACACATTCAAGTTGACTAAGATTTTTTTGCAAAATAAAAATATCATGATCTGGGAAAAAATGGAAATTCTCCATTTTTCAGTATTCTCTCCTGATAACAATAAGAAAACTTATATCATACACTTGTGATACCATAAATGGCACGTAGGACATAGTTAACCCTAATGAAAATGTATTATTGTCCCCATTATACTCTCTGTCTCCTTCTTGTTATCATTTTCAAACATGTAGGCTATTTATTACCTGAGAAATTAGAAAATAACATCAGCAACATTAAACTGACCCTTTCTTTCTCTCCTTTTGTCATATCTCAAGAGGTTATGGCTTCTTTCTATCAGTAGGTAATGTCTCTCTGTCCTCTGTTTTGTATGTCTTTTTTGGTATGTCATTCATTGTTCAACTGTTTTATTATTTCTGGATTTTTTTAAAAAATATATATAAACATGCTCTCATTTTAAGTAAATCATAAAATCACAAAAGAGTGTTTTTTGGTTCCTTTTGTCTGAATCCAGCTTTTGCCCCCCCTTATATCCTTGGAGCAGGAGTGGTGAGGCTGCCCACTGTTGTTAGTCACTGGGTGGTTCACCCCTCCATGGGTTTCCTTACTCTTTTTATACTTCTGTAAGCAGTTCCTTCACTGAAGTATATTTAAACCTTTTGTGTGTGCTTATGTTTGGTGCCAGAACAGTCACTGGCAGAGCTGCCTGTGATCGTTCAGAAGTAATAGGCTAACAGTTCTAGGATGGGTTAACCATTCAAGCTCTATAATGGCTTAGTACTTATGCCAGATTCTGAGAAATTTGAACAATTAAGAACAATGAATGATGACTGAAGGCTTATAGGAAGCAAAATATCAGACTTGTATTTCAAGAATTGGAAACTGCTACTTGTCTTGAGAACATTTTCACTTCTTTTCTGAAATAAATACCATTTCCAATGGATACATCACCCCTAGCATGATAATGTTTTCTCTTCATCATCAGGTATTTAGAAACAGTATTCATTAAACATAATAAAAGCAGTAAGTGAATTGCTATCCTTGTTTCCTTGGCCACAGCGACAGCTATCCCACAGAGGAGAAAACACATTACATGAGAAAGGCAGATAGGTTTCTCTTCACCAAGACACATTTTTACAATGCATCCTTGGAAGCATAATGGAAACAGAAAACCTTAGGAAATGTGTGTTTTTAAATGATGTTAAAAATAAATTTGTCTGATGATTGCATCTTGGGCTAGTCCTTATTGTACTAATTGCATATTTAAGATTTAAGATGAGATGCCATGTTATATTTTAATTGCATCCATCTTTTTTCTCTTTCTCCCATCCCAGCCTCCCACATCCTATGGCATCTGTGGAGATTACAAAATTGTAAATGCCAGATGGTAGTATGATCATTAAATTCAAACCAATTTCATTTCTGTGTCGATTATGAAACAGAATGATCAAGTTTATAAATTTTTCTACTCTGGAGATTTTTTTCATACATGAGAACAAAGAGTTGGGTTTTTAAAACATTATGTTTTTAAAATATAGTACATTTTTCTCTTCTAAACTCATGTTTTATGGTTCTAAAATTTGTTTAAATTTCTTCTGTAGATTAACAAAGCTAAAAAGAGGAATAAGTAATAACCTATACTTTAATAAAACATTATAATCCAAAATACTATGTGTTTCCCAAAAATTATTGAAAAAACAATTCTGAGACAATTTCTTGATGCCAAAATAAAATCCAGAGAAATACTGTTTTGTTTTTGTTTTTTGTTTTTTTTTTTTTGTTCAGGGGTGAAGTTGGCAAGATGGCTTAATAGAAAATGCTAGCAGAGATTGAAACAACTATGCATAGACCCATTTCTTTCATAAGGTACACAGGAACCATCTAAGAGTCTCTTGAAATATAGATTTTGTGAAACTAACTATGTTAAACCTGATTAAAATATTCATGGCTTCCACTTGCCAGAGTCCCTCCCTCCAGGCCAGCAATATGAAACCAGAAGGAAGCTCCAACTCATGGATTCCCCCAAGAAAGAAAAAGGAAATACTAGAACGTATGTCTCATATTCAGATTTGTGGAAGCACTATGCCAGGGATTAGTGTTTTGAATCTAATTGGGCCCAATCAGGAATCAGTGACAATGAAGGATCTCTGTTAACTAATAGAAATACACACCATTGTCTCTTCACCCATCCCAGGGTGCAGCCTGGCCTGAGTTGAAGTGCTGATGGAGCAACTGGTGTACTCCTGACAGTGGAATTACTAAAAATAAAAAAGAGGTCCAATGGACCCAAGGTACCGCAGACAAAGATCAATACAGAGTAGCATCTTGTCCCTTCAGGGGAAAAGAAAAGGGCAGAAGGTATATCACATATGCCAGTTCTGAGGGTCTTGCCAGAGTGAAAAGTTCCTTTCCTACATGTCTCAGAGCACAGAAGGGAGCTGGTATACAGTAGAGGTTTGTGGACAAAAAAGAAGAAAAAATGATGGGTGACATCTCATTATGGCAACATTGAAGAAACTACTCTCTTGGAGACAGATGCCAAAAGGAACAAGAAATTACCAACTAGTAAAACAATAACAAATTCTCTCTAATTGGGAACTTGAAAGCAAAGTTTAGAGAATACAGTAGATATATTCACAGAAAATATTTGTTAGACACCCAAAATCTGGCTGGGCTATTTATTGAAGACCTTTCCCTATTTGAAGTTAGTCCGTGAAGTCCGGAATGGGAAGCTGTTTCTTCAAATGCATTCATCTCAACATAAAGTAAGAGTGCACGTGAAGAAAGAGCTGAATTTAACAGTGGGGCACATGGTCTAACTAAAGGATAAGGGGAAAAAATTCTAAGAAACAAACCCTAAAGAATTGGAGGTACATTAGTTACCTGGCAAGCAATTCAAAATAACCATAATAAAGATGTTTGATGGGCT
Source organism: Marmota flaviventris (assembly GCF_047511675.1). Lineage (NCBI taxonomy): Eukaryota > Metazoa > Chordata > Mammalia > Rodentia > Sciuridae > Marmota > Marmota flaviventris. Next base: position 92,578,618 of record NC_092503.1, on the reverse strand, counting down.
CAGGAAAAACAATGCATAAATAAAATGAAAATGTCATTGAGACTATAGAAAATATTAAGAAGAATCAAATAAAAATGTGAAGCTGAGGAATAAAATAGCTAAAATGAAAAATCCACTAGAGAGTTTCAAAAAATAAGATAGACATGAACCATGGAGGTGAAGGGAGAGAGTGCTATGGTGTGATATGGTTTGAGCATGCCCTCTTAGGGTAAATGTGTTGGGAGTAGCAGTGGTATTTGGAGGAGTTATAAAACCTTTAAGAGTTGGGGCTTAGTGGAAATTAATTAAGTCCTTTAGAGTGTTGTCCATGGAAAGAACTCATGAAGTTCTTGTTGAGATCTTTCTTAGTTCTTATGAGGGGACTATTCTAAAAGGACAAGTCACTTCCTGCTCATCTCTCTCTCTGGCTTCCTGTTTTGCCATGTGACCTCTCCCTCTCACACAAACTTCTTCCATAGAAATGCTATTCATTATGACAGACAAAGTCAATGGATCTAACACCAGAAGGCTATGCTGTTTGGAATTGAGGACCTTCAAAACTGAGAGCTAAATACATTTCTTTTCTTTTGAGCTACTCAGGCTTTGTCATTGTGATATAATGCACTAATAAAAACAACAGGCTTGTTTATACAGAAAAAAATAATCATGAACTCAACTATTAACTTGAAATTATTGAGAGACGAACAAAAAGAATAAAATGAAAAATAAATAAAGAATAAGGTACTGATCATGTAGATAAAAAAAAGCCTGCCTGAATTATGGGAGTTCTAGAAGAAGATTAAAAGAAAAAGAACGCTTATTTTGGGAAAAGAAAATGGCAGAAAACTTTCCATATCAGAGAAAGGAAATGAATATCCACATTAAAAAAGATCAATGACAAAAACATGAGAAAATTTTGAATGCACCAAGATAAATATGTCTGATTATACATACAGAAGTCTCCATTAAAAAAAATACAAAAGATTTTTTGCTAAGATTAGAAACAAGGTTTAGATATCCACTCTCACCATTCCAACACAACATATTACTGGAAATCCTATCATGAGTAATTACAAAAATGTATAAAATCCATGCAAATGAGAAAGGAAAAACTGAAATTACCTGTATTCACAGAGGGCGCAATTTATGTGGGAAATCCACAAGATCCCATATAAATATTGTTTAAACCAATAAATGAATTCAGATCAGTTCAGGATACAAAATAAATATGTAAAGTCAGTTGTGTTTCCATATACTAAGAACAGTTTGAAAATTAAATTAAGAACAAAATTTCCATTTAGAATAACATGAGCAATATAAAATGCTTATTAATAAATTTAACCAAGGAAATGAGAGACTAAAAATCATTATTGAAAGAAAGTAGGTACAAATAAATACACATTTTGAGTTTGTATCAGAAGACAATATTGTGAGGACATAAATAGTACCTAAAGTGATCTATGGAATATTTGAAATTCCATCAAAATTCCAAAGGAAAGTGTTTTATAAATATAAAAGAAATCTCAAAGCCCACAGGGAAACAGAGAACACCCCTAATAACAACATAATCTGATGGAAGAAGAAACAAATACAAAATCATGACTTCAAAATGTATTACAAAGCTTTAGTAATCAAAATAGTATGTTACAGGTACAAGAAAAAGGCATATAGATCAAAGGAACAGAATAGACAGTCCAGGATTATTTCCTTGCATGTGTTGCCACTGATCATGAAAAAGGATGTTGAAAGCACACTGTGTATGTTCCAAGGATAGTATCTTTAACAAATGGTATTGTGAAAGTTATATATTCACAAGAAAAAAATTGACAATTTCATCTCAAGGCTAGACAAAAATAAACTCAAAATGGATTCAAATTTAAATGTAATGAACTCAAAATGAATTAAAATTTAAATGTAAGACCCCAAACTATAAAACTCCTCTAAGGAAAAACTAGGGGGAAAGCTTCATAACATAGAATTTGAATTGTGTAAAGGTTCTAGAGATCTGTCTTAAAACAATGTGTACATAGTTATTATCATAATATTGTACACTTAAAATTTGTTAATAGGGCCCTTTTTATATTACATGTTTTAAGACAATTGTGTTCCTTTTAATGATGAAATTATAATTATATAGAATTATTACATGTATACATGTGAACTAACAAAACTTTGGTTTATGTTAAGAAATCATTCACTGTTAACCTGAAATATCTCATTATGTACATATTAAAATTGGAATATAATCTAATATGAATAAAAAATTAAAATAAAAAAGCATAAAACTGAGCATCAGCAGACCAATTTCAAACTCTATTCTCAGCAACCTGAGAATCATTGAGCTTTGAAGTCTTGATGTGTCAAACTGGAATAAGTTGTTATATTTCACAGTATTCTTCTAATAATGAAACATCTTTTTATAAAATATGACATGAAAAAAATAGCAATTACAGAAATAAAAATGCTGATATTTCAGCAATGATTTTCAGATTAGCAGTATAACTTTTAGAGTAGTAAATATAGGAGTATCCTTTTTCATTCTTAGCTGTGCCACTGGCTACCTTGAGCAAGTCATTTACTGCTTTGTTTTGTCCCAAGAGATCAATAATAGGAAAACTATTTCCTTGTACTTAAAACCAAAACATTTCATTGTCATTGTTATTTTGTAACAGCAATAGTCATATTTATACTGCCAGAGTTGGTTAAAAAAAAACAAACAAACAAAAAAACAAAAAAAAAAGAGGGATAGAGAAGAGCTTGTAAGATAAATGTAATGATAATCGGTTCAGGTCTGCTGACATAGCAAAAGGAAGCCACACCAAAAAGTAAACATATCATTTTATGGTCACTTTAAAATATTTTTCACTGTAATATTAATATTTTGAAGTGATCATGTTATTTTTTTCCCCCAAATCTAGCCTCGCTTGCACCAGGCTTTTGGTAGAGGGAAGTGGTCAGAGTTTGATGCAAGAAGCCCATAAGTACTTTATTTCTAATTACAATCCTTTGTCCTAATCTATTTAATTTGTTGGAGAATTATTGGGCTCAACTGAAAAGAAGACAGGTAGGAATGCTAGAAAAGCATTCTTGGTTTGAAAATCTTTGCTATATTTCAATATATGTTCCTTTACAATTTGAAAGCAATGGTGTAATTAAAGAAGCTGTATTTTGAAGTATTCGTGAATTATCTGTTACCACTTGAAAACCTAAAAATCTTAAAATAATAACTGAAAATAGTAGTTTGTTTCTTCTACCATTGTCTTTCAAAATTGATATAGAGGTGTATTTGAGATCTTTGATTCCTAAGAAAATCTATAAATCTACTAACATAGAATCATGTGGATGACACCCAAGAATCTGTATTTTAAATATTCTCTGCAGCTGTAAATTGTTTCCATAAGAACTTCTGTGATCTTTCATATGAATGCTTTTGTTTATGCTTATTAATTAAATTTAATTAATACAAATAAGAATCTAAAAGCTTAGATATCTCTTAATAATAGTCTAATGTGCAGCTCATTCAGTTTCCCAAGATTTAAAAAAAATGGATTGTTGCTATGGCTAAATTAAAAGTTTAAAATCTTTTTATTTAAAACCTAAGGAGTAAATATAGTTTAGAGGTGGCAATTTAAGTCAGGCCTATGATGACCTTAATTCTAGGTTGAGTTCAGTTTTAGTCTTCTATTATACATTACAAAATAACAAGTACTCTTCAAATTATAAATTTAGATCTAGAGTTTAGTTTTTACAGCATGATTTTTTTGCACAAAATTTGTGTTTAATTTCATGGATGATTATGATAATTTCATTATAATTTAATTTACTAACTATATATTATTTTGAAAACAAAGATTCATCAATTTATTCTCTATAAAAATATAATCATTGAAGAAATATCTCATTTAAGTTAAATAAACATTAATGTTTCCATACAAAGCATGAATAAAATGAGAATATAACAAAGGAAATAATGTCTTAAGTTAATGATCACCATTCTATAGCATGACCAGATTATAAAGGCAAACTGAAAGGACTTTATTCAAATTTTCTCCTTAGATTGAATGTTTCATGCTGGCAGAAGAGAAGAAAGTTCTTGGTGAGAGAAAAAGTAATTTCTTACTCAGGATACAGCAAGCAACATGAAAGTCAATTCTCCTAGTCCTCTGGTCCTCTGGCCAAGACAGTAAGAACATTCCTGTATTTTGAGTAAAGTGTAGACAGATATTTTCTTGATTTGGGGCCCATGACTTTCCTTTTCTTAGAGTTTTTTTTTTTTTTTTTTTTTTTAGATTACTTGCAATTGTAGATTTTCTGTCTGCCTCTTTGAAATGTAAATTGTCAACAGTAATTTTTTACTGGCCCACTATGGTACTTCCAAATTCTCCTGTCTTTTGTTTTAGTGAAGTTGTTTCTCCTCCAATAGCAATAGTCTTGACCCCTCTTGCAACAGGCTTAAATAAATTCTCTCTTGCCTGTTTAACTCTGTCAGATGCAATTTTTCTTTGACACCCTCAAGTCTCTAGGGGACAATAAGAGAGGCCCAGGTGGACACTGCACTAATCATGTGTTTATGTCACTCCTGAGGAAATACAAACTTTGGAAGCTCAAGAACCTTTAGCGACTTGCTAACAAATCAGTCCACGCTTTGCTCCAGACTTGTAGGGAAACTTTGATCTTTTGTTATCCTGAAAGCAGACAAATTGTTCTTTCTCCAGAGGGAAACTATTTTCTAAGGTTCATTACTACTGCAACACATATCTCACAGATGATTCTGTATCTTACAATAAAATATATATAACCATTATTCATTCATTTGGTTTTCAATAATTAAAAAATGTTAAAATTCAAATATTTAATTTATTATACAATCATTTATTAATTTATTCATGTATTCTATTATGTGTTCAAGTTTTTTTTAATTGCCTAATATATATCCAGTGCTCTAAATAAGATGAAAGTAGTCTCTGTTCATGCTTTCCAGGAACTCCAATAGAATAAGTAGCTCACTTGATAATCATGTAATACATTGAAAGCAGTTACAGAAAAAGAAGTAAATATAAAAAGACTCTCAAAGAAAAGGAAGTGGAGAAGACTCTAAAGGGAAGAAGAAAGAGGAATAAAAAGGAAAAATGACTTCAATACAGAGTATCTGGGGGAAACAGTAAGTACCACGTGGCAGGGAGTAGAGATACCTTGAAAAATAATTGGGGTCATAGCAGAAAGGTACGTGTAGGTCTTCATGAGGAATTAGGGTTTTATTTCTAGATGATGAGACACCATTTAAGAACTTTAAGTAAAAGAGTACCATGTTCACATGTGGATTTCAGAAAGGCCACTTTGACAGCTGTGGAATGAAATGGATCAGGGACAGGTAATGTTCTACACAGACTGTAATTCAGGAATATCATAAATTTAAATTAACTCTACAGGATGTAAACTCAGAAGCTTTCTTTTCCCATAGTACATTTATTCTGAAAATATAATTTTGTATATTTATCACTTTTGATATAAATATTCAGATTGCATTCCCCCCAAAATTGCACAACATCATATGTTAATCAGAGATGAGTTTTAAAGTTAGCACATCGAATGAAAAGTAACATGAAGTCAAAATTATCCTTGTCATTTTCCCCAAAAGGTGCCATTTTAAAGACCAAGTTCTGTCTTTCAAAAGTACAACACTCCTTTTTTAGCCATGTGAGAATAGTTCACATTCTCCTCAGTAAAATGTCAAATGCACTAGAGACTTTTGTTTAGGGTCCTTATTTTATTAAAACAAGTTCTATGGTTTTAAAAATTAGCACCATACTTAAGGCTGAGTGAAACTTTCATTTTGAAGACCATGAGCTAGAACTGACAAAATTGAAAGACCAGAAGATTCATCTTTTCTTTATAATCCCCTGGTCCTGAAATATATATTCAGTAGAATGGCAAAAAGCATTTTCAATGCAACTTGGATTTATTCACTCTTAGTTGTGTGTAGTTAAAGCTAAAAGTTAAACACCAGTAGTACAAATTGACTATATCATGTTTTTGCTTCCTTTCCTTTGCAATAACACAAATTTCACACCATATATTTATGACAAAGAATATCATCACTAGTAAAAGAAGGAAAAAGGTTGTTTGGCTTTTCATTTGTGTTTATTTTTTAGTAGATTATCTAGTAATATTGTTTGCCTTTGAATTTATTAAGATTATGATTTTTTAAATTTATTTTTTAGGTGTAGATGGACACAATACAATGCCTTTATTTTTTATGTGGTGCTGAGGATGGAACCCGGGTCCCGCCCATGCTAGGGGAGCGCTCCACCACCGAGCCACCAAAATCCCAGCCCAAGATTATGATTTTTTAATCAATTTTGTACAAACAATTTTTGGTGGAAATATAACAGGATAAGATAGGAACTGATTCTTATCTTCAAATTCTGATAAAATTTAACTTGAAAACAATAGGAGACAAACTTACTTTCTTTTAAAAAGTATTATAATACACATTCATGCAGGATTTATTTTAAAATAGCAAATCCTTTCAAATGGTTCTTACCTCTCCAAGTCATATGAAAGAATACTAGAATTTTGGATAGATTATTTGAAGGGAACTCATATTCTATGATAAAGCTATGGCATTTCCTCTGGTAAATAGAAGTGTGCTCTTCCCCTGTCAAAGATGGGAAAATGTTCAAAGGAGAAACACTTGTAAAGATTGAGGTGCCTGCAGGCAGGGCCCTTTTGCTTTTAATCATATGCTTTCAGAGATACAGAAGTATATAAACTCTATAGTTTACAGAAAATAAGTAATGTGTATGAGTATTCATTATACACCTTGGTGTTTTCTAGATAATTCAAGAATGTGTATGAACCTAGTGACTGTTTCACTGGAGAAGTCTAAGTGCAGGAATCTGGATATTCTCCCCATGGCAGAGTGAGCAGAGAGGTGTCAGTTGTTAACATGTTTTTTACATCATTTGGCATTATAAGAATACACAAATTCCTTGAGCTATGGGGACAGTGCAGATAATAGCTTAGATCCTGTTCTTTTTCTGCAGTCCAACTCATGAGAAGGCCAGAGTGGGAGTCATAAGACACAGAAGTTGAGCTTCTGCACAGGCCATGCTGTGAGAACTGTAGGTGTTTAGGGTCAAAGTCCCTCTAGAATTTCCAATGAATAACACACATGGTACATAAAGGAAAGCCTCCTTTTGAATGAGGGCCACATAGAGACAATTATAGACATATTTAAATAGCATCCAATACATGACATTTAAGCCTCTTCTCTCCAATCCCTTTGTTCCTGTTTCTGTGGGTCTCTAATCCTAGAAACCTGTGTTGGGGGAGAGAAGCTATGAACATGGTGTTACTTTCAGTCACCATGACAAAATACCTGAGATAATCAACTTATAAGGAAAAATGATGTAGTATGACTCACAGTTTGAAAAGTTTCAGTCAAAAATTTTTATCTTGTTTTGGGCCTGTGATAGAATAGTACATATGATGGGAGTACATGAACAAAAAGGCATGTTCATCTCAAGGCAGCAGAGAAGACAAAAAAAAAATAGAGAAAAGTGCCAGATTCCTGATAGTCCCTTCAAAGGCATACCCCCCAACCCAATATTACCTAACTTTCTAGAGTTGGTCCTAGGTCTTAAAAATGATAAAACCTTTAACATATAGGTCTTAAAAAGACACTGCAGGTACAAACTATAGTAGATCTAATGTCACATTGAAGTTTTGCTCAGATAAACTAGACATTTTAATAACTGAATGTGTCAGAGTTACTCTAATAAGATTTTTCTTTCAATTGAAATTGATTGGAAAGAGACTGTATATGTTTAGAGTTGAGCAAAGGGAATTTAATAAAGTATAATTGAAGGCATGGTCTTGAGAAAAGTAGTTTTCTATTTATATCCCATAGAGTTCAACTTCTTCCTCCATTCAATAAAACAGTTTATTGTTAATTGCTTGGCATACTTGTCTCAATACTTTATCCTCAATCTGTTTCTAACCTCTTCATTTTGGTTATGTCAGAAGAATGGGTGTGTGTAGGTGAGAGGAAACAGTTTGTTTAATCTTTCTGTTTTCTTATGTAATATATTCTATGTCTTTATATACTCAGTCATTCGCAATCTAGAAAGCACAACAAATTTTGGCTAATATTTGGATGATTCACAATTAATAGTTTAATTTTCAAACATATGTTACCACTGCTCTAAGTCCAGGGAGTCTCAGGGTGCTTCCCAGATCCCCTTTTAAAAATAAAGAATATATTCTCCAGCTGCTGATGGTGGGTCCTGTGGCAGTCCGCAGCTCTTTCTCAGGCTCAGAATTGCTCTGGTTGAAGGGTGCTGCCTTAACAAACACCATGGCCTTCTTGCAGCACAGTAGCCCAGGTTTGAAGAAAAACACCTGGTTCCCTCTCCTAAAGGCACTGCAGGAAGAGCTTCAGAGATGTGTATTCATACAATATCAGGGTTCACATACCCTTATATGTGAATTCTGCTTCCTCTCCTGATTTTCCACAGAAGTTGATTCCAGGTTCTCACAATTGATACTAATATCTATATCTCTGGTACAAATATCCACCTCTTGAGGAATAAAATCAGGTATATAAAGATTTAAATACTCACTCTTTCATGATTCATAACCATTTATTAAAACACCATTTATTTATATTTTTATATTTCTCTTTGATGCTCTGATGGCTTTTTGATCATAGAGTAAGAACTCTTATGCATAATTGTGGATGTGATTAAGGGGTTGTACATATGTGTGCTTGTATGCTTGTGCATGTGCACACACTTATATAAACATATACAAAAATACAGATTCACATATTTTTAAAGAACTTGAAAAATGAATGAATCTAAATCACATACCATTTAAATATTATTTCTTGGAGTTTTTACTTATCCATTAGGTAGTATATTGTTTTTAAAGCAAGAAAATTTAGACATTATAATTAAAAAATATTTATATAGTATAAATGTAGTTCTATATCAGCAGAGCCAATATACAAATCATAGCACATGAGAAATGATAATGTGTTGACATTAGCAAAAAATTAAGAAATATTTCTTTGAAACAATTTTGAAGCTAGTATTGATGGGGTTTGGTGACAACATGAATAATTAATATTAATTTTATTTTTATTAAAATTATTCAAATATTTTAATAGTATCCAAGAATATACTATTTTTAAATTTTAGTATTTATAATTGTACTTTTATAAAAATAAAAGGAATAATTTAACTTTTAGTCATAGGTTTATATCTTTTTAGTACTGTAGGTAAGTGATAAATGATGTATTACCTATATTGTTGTTATTTATGAATATTTGAAACCAAAGTATTCATATTTAATTCATATACGTTTAAAGCATAAAAATTACAACTGAATAATTTATAAACAGAAGCACTAAGACTACTTAAAAGATTGCAGCACAATTACTTAATAAAGTCATTGCAAGGTTATATGTATGCAAGTAAAAAGAAGAGTCAAGATGATATTTGAAAATGTATAAACATAAAAATCCAGTCAGAAATTTCCAGCTTTAAATAAGTGAAATGCAATGAAAAACTCTGAATAAGTCAGGTAAATATCAAGATCTATAGTCCCCACAATTTTTCAGCATTTTGCAATAAATCACCAACCAGATATCCCAGCACAAAACAAACCTATATGTAGCAACAGTCTAAATATAAAAAAAAAATATACAGATGACTAGTGGAATTTTAATGGAATTCAGAAAAAAATAGTTATATTCTACTTTGATTGATTTGCTTTGATATATATTCATATATATGAAAGAAATATATATGTGTGAGTTTAATATTAACATCAGCATTTGATTTCTGCATTTTTCAACTTCAGATGATTTTGCTTTAAAAAACTAAGAAATTAAATATGCAAAAATTTAAATAATTTATAGAAATCTAAAAATTAATAATATTCAAGTTTATTAAAGAAGATAATTTCAGCCTATGTCAGTATCAAGTAAAAGTAGACATTTTTTTCCTTATGATATAATTCTGAAAAACACCAATATGGTAATGAAATTTAAAACAAATGTATGACTTTCCAATGAAACTTCCTAAATAAGAATTTTGTTTCCATAAAGAACGATAAAGGAATGGAAAACTATGAATATCCATTTCTTACTAAACCAATGATTTTTATAAACATGTAGAAATACCTAGTTTTGTTAATATGTAAATCCATAGTTCAAATATTTTAAATCTTTGTAAACAGTTACTAGTTTAAAGAATGTGAAATGACAATATTCAAAATTTTCTCTTATTATGTTTAAAATATGAAATTCAGGTTAACTTTCAACCTCTAAGGAAACATTATGTTTTAATTTTTCACAAGTTATGAGATAATAACCACATTGCACACTGTATGTTACTTCCTTTCATGTGGTCTTGGATCTTAAGATATTTAGATTTTAAATACCTACTAAATAAATAAGTACCGTATACTCTAAGTAAGATACAACTTTGTCAGATGGTCTCTTTAGGCAGCACCATGGGAAAAAAAAAGTTCAAATTCATTTTCCAATAATAAAAAGGCAAATGGAATATATTTCTTTCCTTTTCTCCTTCCTCTCTCCTTTCTTCTTTTATTTTCTTTCTTCTTACTCTCTCCTTTCTTCATTCTATTATTTTTCTCCTTGAGTAGTCTATAATGTACAAACATTTATATAACTTGTAATTTCAGTTTACATAACTTACATCCCTGTAAATATTAGAAAAATCCTTTGAAACTGAGAGCTCTGCTTGAGGAAAGGCCCCCAAAAGCAACCTGTCTCTCTTCTTCCCCTTCCTCTTCTTCCCCTTTTTCTTTTTCTAAGTTTTGAACCAAAACACTACTGGTTTATGAAGTGCAAGAGAAAAGAAGGGTGAGTGGCTCCTGAGTGACATGTTTCATATTAGGTTTCTGATATTTTAAATGAGGCACTACTAAAAGAAAATTCATTGGCAGTAAAACCTATGCAACTCACAAGTGTGGTAATTAATGTTACAGAAATAAGATATTTTAGAAAATTACAGACTTTAAGTACAAAGATGATGAAGGTAAAATTAGGATAATACAGGGTTATTAAGAACTTGCTTTTCTGCATCTGATTTTAGAAAGCTTATCTGCATTTTAAAAAGGGATACTAAGTCAATGAGATGAGATTGAGGAAATAGTATGCATCCTGTATGAAAATTGCTACCAAGACATTGAGAAAATGTTCAGTGTAGAAGGGAACCATCTGCTTCAGCTTGCTCAGGACAGCTTTGGTTTATACCATTTGTCCTATAGCTTTGACTGTATTTGTATTGTCCTAGTGTTTATTGCTTCCAATAATCTCAAGATTTAGAAACTACTGTCATCTGATCAATATGGAATACCACGGGGAGAATGAAGAAAGAATGGATGTCATGTATGACCAATTAGAACAAATTAAAAAAGAGAAATTAAGACAGGAATTTTTCGTGACTCACAAACTTTAGGAAAAAAAATATGTATATATATGGCATATTATATTTTATATATGACATATTATATATGACATATTATATATGATATGTATATATAATGGATACATAAATATAGTGGATATATATATATATATATATATATATATATATCCATTACTGTTCACCACCTTCTTTTAAGATAGAAAGAGGTTATCTATGGTAGAAAAGAATGAGATAAATTTAAGATGAAGCCACACTAAGAGCTAGAGCTACAGAGAGTATCTTGATAACATCCAATGAGTACCCGTTTCCAGTTTTGCTTGAAGCCTAGTATTCCACCTCTGCACATCATTGCTTTTCTACTTTTGCTAAAGCCATTTTGTGTTGGGTTTCTGAAAGTAACTGAAAGTCTCAGTGGAGTCTCTTCTCAACACAGATCACTCCAAAACCTTCGCTCTCCTTTTACAAATGAAAGAATAAAGCACAGAAACACCAAGCAAAAAAAAAAAAAAAAGAAAGGAAAGAAAAAAAAATTGTTCATGGCTGAAAAGGTAGTTTAAAATCAAGTAAACTGTACACTCACCATAAATTGATATTTAAATACTTTTAAATTTTATGAATTTTTATTATTTAACCATATTGCTACTTGATTATTTACTGTTTATTTTGTCATTTGAAATTTTAATATGAAATTTATATCTTTGGTTATCATACTACTGGGCTATATATATCCAAGAGTTTTAAAATCAGCATACTATGGTGAAATAAACATATCAATGTTTATGGCCACACAATTCAAAATAGCTAAGTTATAGAATCAACTTATATACCCATCAACAGAAGAATGTATAAAGAAATTTTGGTATATATATAATGGAATATTACTCAGACATAAGGAAAAATGACTTTACGACATTTGCCAGTAAATGGATGAATCTGAAAACTATAACACTAAGAGAAATAAGCCAATTCCAAAAAATAAAGGTGGAATTTGCTGATAATTGGAAGCTAAACCACAATAAAGGTGAGGAGTAGAAGAAGAGAAGGTCAGTAGATTAGACAAAGAGGAACAAAATGCAGGGAATAGGAAAGACAGTAGAATAAGTCTAACATAATTCTCCTATGTACACATGTGAAATTACCTAAGTGAACCCTACCACAGTGCCCACCCACAAGAATGGGTTACTAATTAGAATAAGATTTACCCTATGCTTTGATAATTTTATCAAAGTTTGTATAACTTACAACCTTGCAAACATTAGGAGAATCCTTTGAAACTGACACCTCTGCTTGAGTAACAGCCCCAAAAGCAACCTCCCTGTCTTTTTTTTCCCCTTATTCTTCTGTATAAGAAGAACTAATAAAATAAAATTTTAAAAAATACTTTTTCAGGTATTTTTTAAAAAGAGAAATATTTTCACTTGACAAATTCAACTACTCTTTCCTTATCATAATTTCTAGGCAGAGATTGCTTTTATGTAATCAGCAGTACAGAAAAACTCAAAGATATATAACTGCAAATACAGTTACGTTTACCTATTATGGGGTTAGCCTGACTGACTTGGAATTCCAGTTCAAACACTGACTGGGTATTTGACCTTCTGCAAACTGATGAGCTTGTATGAAACATGATATCTAACAACAAAGTAAAATATCAAGCTATTTAGTTTTTAAAAAAATGGTAGCCCCCTTGGACATTCATGTTAATCAACATTTTGTTCTCCATTTATAAATTGCATTGGAGAATACAATTAAAAATAAATGTGTCCTGCTCACAAAGTGTTTATAGTTGAAGGAATAATTCGGAAGAGTTGTATGAGAAAAATTATAATAATACAAAAATTTATTGTTATACCTGTGTATGGGAAGAAATTTCTTATGTCCTTGAAAGAGTTAGAGAAGATTTAAAAATGTAAAATAATTAGAGGATAGATCAGAAAACCTATGAAGAATTGCAAGAGAGCAGAAGAAATAACTGAAAAATTTTTAAATTTTGCAAGGAAATTATGTATTCTTCAACAATACTGGAATATAACATGCAAGGGAAAGGAGGTTTTCCATGTCCTCAGAAATTACTGTATTTTGTTCTTAAATGATATGACACCATTGAGGAATTTCAACAAGATAGTTAAGTGTGTAATTTCAAAAATAAAAAGTTCATAGCAAAGATAAGTATAGAATTCAAAATTAGAAGAAAAAAGTATTTGTCATCTTTTGTGAAATTATGACCAATAATACTATGGTAAGATAGTGATATTAATAATATTTCTTGAAGTTTATCAAAAGGTAAATGGTAAGGAATGAAGTTTGAGTACAATTCTGTGGGGTCAAACTTTAATGTTCTGAGAAGTTTTACTACATTTGTTAGATTGTAACATAGCATGCTTCAGAGCAAATATAATATTCTAATTTTTCTTCATATATATCATGTGATAAGAGGGTTTTCATTGGGAAAAGAGGAGGATGTTCAAAGCTTGTAAAGGAAAATGAGAAGAAAAGGAAGGAAAAGCCTTATTAAATTCCTTCTTATTAAATAATTCAGAAACAATAATAGTTCTTTTACAAGATCTACTTCCTACTTTAGCCATGGTTCTGGATGTAACTATTTCTACAATGTCTACTATATAAACAGAGGTACATATAAGTGATAAGGCCCTTTCAGGAAAATTATTTTCTATTTACATTTATGGAAAATTATCTTTATTCCATTGTAAACTGTGAAAATATATAACATATAGTTATAAAGTGCTAATTTGGTTAGTCTACGTCCTGTAAATATTTAAGAACTAGTATACACACTGAATCAATATTTATAGTATTAAGAATTGGCATGTTGACTGCAATTTTGGCATTTAATTCTTAAATTTGTTCTAAAATACTTATTCAAAATTTTCATGATGTCCCAGATTTCAGTTGGGATTAGCCTCATAATGCATTTATTTTACAATGTATGCTGATTATACTGGAAAAGAATGATCTGTCCTGTTGTGGCAGGAGAATGCCTAAAAGATAATTTAATAGGTCTCTTTTTAATTCAGCAATCTTATAAAACAAAAGATTTTTCTGCCTGCTCTGGTGAATATTGAGATGAAGTTTTGAGATTCTATTATATTATTCAAAACTACTACTGACTTTGGTTCCTGGACCTGTATTCCTGTTCTCATTAAACACTTTTAAACAAATTCTTAGATATGTGTAAAAATATGTCATGTAACTAATATAATAAAATTAACATATTACATATTTATTTCTTTATCACCATATCTGGTTTGGAATTAAAAATGGTTCCAAAGTGTAATTCATTATTTTATAAATAAAATACACACACAGACATACACACACATACACAATCATATATATATATATATATATATATATATATATATATATATATATGCTATAAACATTAGAAATTCTCTGTTAAGCTGGGTCATTTACAGATGATTTTTATAATTTATTTTGAAATTAATTGCATATTTATTTATTTTGGTTTAGGCCATTTAATAGTAGTCTTAATTTTCTTAGTTGCTTCAATTATTACAAGTCAACTTCATTATTTTGTTGGATTGAATAGTTAAATGAATAAAAATTAATGTATAGGACACATGGAACTCTTAATAAAAAATTTTCAGAAGTTTTCAATTATTTGGAAAATCCATAAAATAAAGTATCTATAATCTAACTGGTTAAGTGTAAATTATTGTGTGTATCTTTCATATCATAAAAGCAAAAGATTACTTATAATATAGTAAATAACTCAAAGAACATTTTAAAGTATTTGTAAATAAAACTGTGATGTTTCAATTTCTTTTAACATGCTATGTAAACAATAAATAATGAAATGAACAATTTAAATTTTAAATAAAAAGTAAAATTAAAATTTTCCCTGAATATTTAGAATATGTATTCCTATTTAACATTTATTTCCCTTTCTAAAGTTAAAATTAAGTAAATAGAGTATATCTTTATTTTTAATGTAAATTAAATTGAAGTTGGTGAGCTTGACACTGTGTATATTAATATAACAAAGGCATGAAAAGGTACTCTACCTAAAAAAAATTAATCAGTTAATTTGGCTGGCCAAAAAGTATCTTCAGTCTTTTAGTCCTAAAATTATTATGATTAACAATCTCTAATTATTAAAATGAAAAAAATCAGTGTTCAGAGCACATTTGTCATTGTGAAAAGGTGCTTCATCATATACTTTAGACATCTTTAAAAGTACCTTTCACTAGCTAATCTGAAATTCATGGTAAGAGCATTTTCACACAAGGTGACTTTTACAGTAAGTTTTTAGTGTGGGCATGCTTTACAATGTACACATGAGCACTGGGGCTTAAGTGACCGATTGAGGTCTAATCTGGTATTCTGTTTGCACAAGCAGTTTCTCAACAGATCTGACATTGATCATCTGTCAATTTGATTTGCTATTCTTACGAGACTCATTGTAAACAAAATAACTAAATGTTTGCAAACCCACGGAGAAAACACTACAGCTCTGCTTTTTATTTCTGTTTGACATAAGCATTCTTTTAAATCAAATTTAAAAATAAAAGGAAACAACAATATGTTTTTTCTTTATGAATTCTCATCAAATGATTGGATTTTAGGCATTTAGAATTTAGAAACAGCTAATCTAAACAGAGAAAGATCCTGGTTTATGAAGTAAGAAAATTAAGCTATGGAACCAGGAACAAGCATGTATCAATAAATATATGAAATCATAGTGTCATTTCATCTATCTTAGTCACAACCTGTCAGCATGCTCAAGGACTAATAAATGGTACAGCTAGCTAAAGTTTATAAAAGGCGAAAAAAAGACATTTTCAGAATGTACAAATAAAAACATTTATTTGTAACAATTCACAGATACTGTACAATCACAATTAGTATAAAAGAGAAAAGTAACATATGACACATATTTTATGAAAATCTGATAATACTTGTCCAGGGCTGGGAATATAGCCCTGTGGTGGAGCTCTTGTCTAATATGTGCCATGTGCTAAGCCCTGGGTTCAAACCCTACCATGGCAAAAAAAAAAAAAAAAAAAAAAAAATAGACTGTTCATCATATGAGCTTCCTATACAAACACAATAATGTAATATGTGATTGTATTGGGAGAAGGGGGAGAGGTGAGGTGTTGGTCATTATCTGGCAGAAAGACTAATATTTTTAATAACATCAGAATAAATCCTATTTTTTTCTGCCAAAGGAGTATCCCTATACATAAAGAATGTTTGCATTCCTAACCACTGATACAAATATTTGTTTTCTGTATAAAGATAGTTGAATTGCATTCAAATGTGTAAGATCTTCTATCGCTTAAGTGACAAGCAAAAATCTCTGAATATTAGTAGCATGGAGATTTAAAGAAGTATTTGTCATAATGCAGTACATATATCTAACATTTTCTAATGAAAGGATTTGTAGCTAACTCAAAATATTTGGGAGTCCTATTTAATGAACATACATTTTAAGAGTGAATAAAAACAAATAAGATTCAAATTCTGTATCAACAAAATATGACTTTTTTACCTAATTGCAATGGCACAGGAGACAGAACAATGGGAACTATCCACACTTACTTTTCATATGTCAGAAAGAATTAAGAACACATTTGTCATTTGTCTTTCATCTAACCCAGCTTAAGACACACAATGCTGTCTCATATCTTCCTTTGAGTGTTTCCTAACAATTTCTGTGGTAGACAATACTGTTCTGTGAATTTTAACACCAATACTGATTCCCCTGAACTGCCAAAACATTTACCATGCTACAGGTGTCTAGATAGGTTATCCAATGGATCCCTCATACACATTTCCTTGCAAAAATATTCCATGACATTTTGGATCAGTGCAGTTTTTGCTACTTACTTATAGAATTTGATTTTTTCCCCTAAAATCATTCAGAGAAAATGTTAAACATGATTCTTTTAGCATTAGTACCACTAATAGTAATTCCTGATAGTATTCAGAGAAGTTTACCCTTACATGTAATGTTCTAAACTGATATGCAAACATAATGTTCATTTCTTTAACCTAGTTAGGTAGGCAAAATAAAATTACCAGCATTCTAGCCTTTGACACATCATAGGTTTTATATACTACTCATAGATTGAATTTATTTCCTAATTAAATATTACTTTTGGACTGGGAATATAGCTCAATGGTAGAACATTGTCTAGCATTTGAGAAGCCCTGGGTTCAAATCTCAGCACAACAAGAAAAAAAAAACAACTATATATAACTTTTCCAATTTTTTCTTTTCTTTTTGTCAACATTAACGATGGCATTTTATTTTTGCCAGTGGACAATGGCCCAATGACATTTTATTTTATTTATTATTTAAACTAAGTTTTAGCTTCTTATATTCCATTTTCATATTTATTCATTTAACACCATGCCTAAGTTTATTGCTGTATAATGTGGAATAACATTGTATTTTGGATGCTTATTTGTCCTTATTAGGATGTTGAAGTTGAACATCATTTTATTTTTCTAGTAATTTGTACCTTTGCTGAACTTTCAAAAATTGTATATTGCTACGCATAATAGTGGTACACACCTGTAATCCCAGCATCTCTGGAGGTTGAGGCAGAAGAACTGCAAGTTGAAAGCCAGCCTCAGCAAAAGCAAGGTGCTAAGCAACTCAGTGAGACCCTGTCTCTAAATAAAATACAAAATAAGGCTGGGATGTGGCTCAGTAGTTGAGTGCTCCTGAGTTCAATCTCTAGTAACCGCCCCCCCAAAAAAAAATAAAAGTTGTATATTGATACCATATAAGTTATTTTCAATTCTAAAAGCTTATTTCATTTTTAGTTAAATATATATATGAATCTTCCTTACTGATTGAATGTTTACCAAATTTAACTCTATAATATGTACCATACTAAGCACTGATAATTTGAAGAAAAAAATAATTTTTCTTTGCTTTGAAGGAGCTCATATTTGGGAAAACAAATGGGCAAGCAGATGTAAGCAGTGTTAAGTCACCTGTTTTCATAGAAAAAGAATGTCTAATATGACCATGTCGAGTAGCTGTTAAACAAGTTGCAGAGGGTTGTCTGTTCATTCTAAGCCACTCATCAGTTTCCAAAGTGTAGACATCATCTTTGTCAGTGAAATCTCAAGAAGCAAAAGAAAGCTGAAATGACTGGAGGAAATGACTATGAAAAAGTAAATAGGAAAAGAAATAATAATAAAAAGATCAGATAATGAAGATCCAAGCTGATTTTGGATTTTACTCTTATGATACTATAAACATTTTAAAAGAACTTAAGAAAGGGTTTTAAATAATGAACTTTAATTTTTTTGGAAAAGTTATACAGCATTCTAGCTGCTGACAATCTAGAACCTATGTGACTGATTAGAAAATATGGCAATAATCCAGGTGAGGGACAATAAGGACATGGACAAAAGCTATCCCAATGATGAGGAAGAGGAAGGAGGGTGTTTAGTGACAGACATTAGAAGAGAGTCTGCAAAAGCTTCTGATAGTGGAAAACAACAAGGTTCAGGGACTAAGTGGATTAAAATAAAAATATCCTAAATTTAAACTGGAATATTCTATTTCATACTTCACTTTGTTTCTAAACATACCTTTATTATTTATGGTAGTACTGATCAAACTGCTCAGATTTGTTCTATTTCTTCCATATTTTTACCTAAAGTTCCACTGCAAACTGTTGAGCTACAGTGTTTACCATATTCATTGGATCTCTGCTGCACCTTTCTACATTTGTTATGTCTGAAATTGGATTGCATCTTACATCTCTCCTTAGTTCACACATCACCATCATAGCTCAGCACAACAGCTATTTTCATGTTCCTTTTTTGTCTCTTACTTCCTATTCCCTTTCCTATTGCCTTCCTCTCAGAGGAAACCATTTGTAATGTGTTTGATATATGTTCTTAAATATAGACATATTCTTGTAAAATATGATGTGGTTTTTGTCTATTTTCAATTTATTAAGGGTTTTGTAAATCCCATCTCGGTGTCCTAGTTTTCACATCCTGCCTTGTTTGGGGAGCAATCCATGTCACATACCTGGTTTATTGCTTCTTATTGCTACAGAGCATCTACTGTATTTTATTTATCCATTCTTCTAGAGATGGATATTCAGGTTGCATCCAACTCCCTATTGCCATATGCACTGTCCTTGCATTGATCCTCACAAGAATTTGTTGGGATTCATATCTAGGAGTAGATACCTGCCTGTGATTTTTTAAATTTTTTTTCCTCAGTCAGTCTTGAAAATTTCTTTGTGGCTATAAAAACATTTAAAGTTAGCCTTCTGTTGCTCAATTATTGACCGTGAAGCAATAGGCAAAATAAATAAATAAATACTTAATTTACTGTTTATGTCAAACTAAACTGGAGATAGATAAATATCCAAACATTAAGAAGAAAGGAAGCCAAATTGATGTTGTGAGAAAATAATATGAAAGAAATGAAAAACAAAGTGTACTTTTCCAATGTCCCTACTGTCACCTCTTCATTCTTGCCCATTTATCTGCAATCTTTTTCCTCACAATTTCCAGGTGATTATGTATAAGGCTGACTAATAATAGTCCTCCCCAGTTCTACAAAGAGCAAACAAATAAAAAGAAAACCTCCCCCAAAGAAAACCTCCCTTTGCATATCTCCTCTCATTGATCAGCTTAGACTGTGACCCCCTGCTTTTACTTCAAATGCTTCCATTGCTACTCACTCTTGCAGGCTGTCCTACAGCTACACTAGCATTCCTCTTTGTATGTGCTAACTGCTCTCTTACTTTAGAGCTTTTGCTTTGCTTGTAACATCTACCTGGGGTGTTCTTCTCTCTGCTATTTGAGTGGGCAATCTCACTGTTATTTAAATAACTCAGGTTAAGCACTTCACTAAGGCTTTTCCTGACTACCCAATCTAAACTGCCCATCCAGGCAATGTGCAATCTGTTTCTACTATATTTGAATTCTCTGCATAGCTTTTGCTATTGATTTTTTTTTTCCTTATTTGTTTATTGATTTTTCTGCCTCCTCTTCAGAAATAAAAGCTTAACAAATTTAAGAGTGTTTCTTTTCTAATTTGTCACTATTGTCTCAGGATGTGGAGTAGGACAGGGAACATAACAGATGTTACCAATTATTTGCTGAATAAATAAATGAGTTGAAGAACACATATATATCTAGTGATATCTTCTTTTTGCATTTTAGAAATATTTCATAAGGTATTTAGTTGCATTTTTTCTAATACATAAATGTATTTTTCTGACTCCAGTGTAAACCCACAAAGGCAATATTGAACGTCTAACCATCAAGCTGAGAGCAAATTCAGATTTAACGAGCTAATCTCAACATGTTGTGCCCTGAAGGCTAATGACTGACATGTGTTTAAGAAGTCATCATCTCAATAGGCTAGCAAGAAGATTAGGAACAGTTTTTCCCCCACTGTGTCCTCCTGAGCTATCATTTGTTTGAGCCATGGTTTGGAGGGAATTTTTCTATATTTTAAACCTTTGCTTTTTTCCTCCAAAAAATAAAAATCTCTCTATTTCCTATTACATTTTATTTGAATTTGCTGAAACTAATTAGTTTTACATTAAATTTCAATGTTTCAAAATGCACTGCAATTTCTAAATAAGAAAAAAAAAATCTTTAATTTGAGCATGCTGACATATGATTTATGCTGATTTGATATGATTGATTCATTATTCTCTTAATAACCAAAGAGATAGATTAGCTTTTTAAATATACAAGGCAATATATGAATACATACATGTGTTTGTATATACTTGTATAATGATGCTTAATTTTACAAGTCTATTTAATTAGGCAGTGACTCTCACTTTTTGGACAAACACCAGTGCAGATGTTACTGGGAAGGCTGTTGGTTTTTATAATTTTTAAGATGTTATTAATATATAAACCAGTACACTTTGAGTAAAGCACATTACTTTTCATTATGGGGGTGGACATCATCCAATCAATATAAGGCCTTTAGAGAAAGAGTGAAGTCTCCTGACAAGGAAGGAGTTCTGCCTCTAGACCATCTTCCCAAAGGGACTGAAGCATTTCCTCTTCCTCTAGTAGCCTGCCCTGCAGACTTCAGACTTGCCAGCCTATGAACCAATTTTTTGAAATCTCTCTATATATATGTCTACAACCATATCTGGATTCCCCTTCATACATATACAACTACACAAAGACAGATAAACAGACATATTATGATGTATTCATAAATATATATTAGAGAAATAGATTACTTGAGACTTTATTTTTGAAAAAATTATTAGTTGGTAAGTTCCACACATATCCTAAAATGCATAAAGCATTAATAAATCATTTAAGTAACTACATACCAACATATAGAATTGTGTAAATGAAGTAGTGCTATATTTTTATTAACAGCATATTTCACCCAAGAATTTGAATATGTAAAGTGCATTGGTTCCATATGTACATAATTTCTACATATAAAAATTTAGTCTCTATTAATATTTAAAATATAAAATTATCTATTGTTATCTATATTCATATTTAATTTACAATTCTGTAGAGGATAAATTTTCACTAAAGAAGTAATGGTATAAAGCTCTTGGTTGTTCAACTAATATTCTGAGAAGCTGACATTATCAAGAATAAAGTACATTATTGATATTTGGGAACTTTAATTAGGTTCTTCCCAAGACCTTGAGGAGAGAAAATGAATTATTTCTGAGCGTTAAGTATAAATTCATCATGTAATGGATTGGCATGGAGTTATGAAGTCAATTCAAAGATGCCTTCCAAGGCTGTCAGGTCTGACTGTAATCTGATAAAGGCAGTATTAACATGACTGGGGAATGACTGAGTAAATTGAAATAGGGTCCTTGAGAATGAAAGTGAAACGAAGAGCCATGGAAGCCATATTAAGCACAGCTTCCTAGCACATTCTAAAAAGGAACAATTTCAAACACAAAAACATCCAATAGCGTAGGTTAGTATTGAACATATATCATCTCTGTGCCCAAGGAAGTATCTGAAACTCTGTGTAACAAAGCATGCAAATCACTTAATGACTCATAATCCTGAATATGTGTGGGGTTTTTAATTCAGATATTGTACTTTGCACATTACTCACAATATTTGACTTAATCTTTAATTCGACTATAAGATATGTACTAATTTCTCCATTTCATGAAAATTAATTTTTTCAATGTTGCAAAACTAATGAATCACAAAATAAGGGTAGTTGTTTGTTTTTTTTTTTTTTTACTTCAGAGACTGTATTCATTTATTCTGCAAAACTAATAATATTTCCTGTCGCGACCCCTCGCCGGCAAGGGAAAAACACGACACAGGATTCTTCTTTCAGCAGTTTATTCAGGCCTTGATTCAAGTATCATCTTCTAGCGACCCCCCGCCGAGCGCCCAAGCACAGCCTAATAAAGCCTCCCACATACCAATCTTAAGCTGCCACGTGGATCTTTCTCATAGGGTGGTAAGGGATTGCGCGCCAATTCTCCATAAAAGGAGTTGTTTATCACAGGCCACAGTGGAAGCCAGCGCCATCTTCTAATGGCGGCCACGGTCTATAGGAACGGCTCACCACAATTTCCCATACTCAGCCTAAATCTAACAAGCCTAGTTATGATTATGACTCACATTTATATTTTCTTGTTCAAAGGAAGTGTGCATTTTATGGAGAAATCACATCTCCAGATCCTCATGGTTCTAGTTTTTATTTAAGATAATAAGTGGACATAAATTTGAAATTTAACATTCAATTGTATTTTATTTTTCAGTATCTTGGTTACAAAATAGAGCATAACAACCAAAGGATAGACACCTTCTCTTTCTTTAGGAATGTGAGTTAACATTGTTAGTTTAGTAACAACCATTTTAATAATGTGCTTTAGAAAATGAATTTGGTTAAAATGATTCTGACTCTGAAATTAATACTCACAGGACTACACTATCAAACCAAATCTGAGAACTTCAGAGCCTTTCAAAACAATGATACACTCTCAGTTTTCTTGTGGCAAATTTCAGAATATGGTTTGTGACGATTTTCTGTTTTACATTTCTTACAGGTAATTCAAAGATGAAGACTATTTTAAAGACAGGTATTCATGAATTCATTAGCTTTACTATCTTTTAAAGTAGAATTTCTTTAAGAGCACATGGTTTTTGTGAGATGGTACGTTTTGCTATTTTTGACTTTGAAGATGTTATATAGACAGATAGTCAGCATTTACTTACGTCAGTTGGGGCAGAAATCAAAAAGACATATATTGGACTAGACTGCCTCTTCCAGGGTTATATGGACACCAATAAAGTTTCTATAGGTCACTGCACTCATACATGATTTACATTAAGGTTATTAAGTCATTAGCCTTCTGACAATTCGGGGCACCCTGAGGAGCAATGAACTCATTTGCTGCTGCCATTTAGGGCAAGAGCTTGGCAGAAGTCAAAACATTTGAGTAGCATGAGACAAAAATTTATGCCTGGGAGAGCTGAAGGTAATTTTATGTGCTCCAGGATAGTTGTCACATCTCCAACAAGTATGTTTTATTTTCTTTACCTATTTTTTGTCTCTTTCTTATTACCTGAGTAACTTATTACTCTTTCAAGGCAGTTATAGAAGTGGAAAGTGGGATTGAGTTACCCAATGCAGTTATTCTTTGATTAATAAATTAACTTCATATTTTTTTAATCTTTTATTAATTTTATTTTTTTAAAATACAGGACAGCAGTGAAATGCATTACAATTCTTATTACACATATAGAGCACAATTTTTCTTATCTCTGTATATAAAGTATGTTCAAGCCAATTTATACCTTTATACATGTAATTTTTTTTTTTTGCATTACAGTTCTTAATATACATATATACCACAGTTTTTCATATCTCTGTTTGTATATAAAGTATGTTGACACCCAATTCAAGTCTTCATACATGTACTTTGTATAATGATGTCCATCATATTCCATGGTCTTTGCTAATCCCCTGCCCCCTCCCATTCCCTCTCACCCCTCTTCCCTATCTAGAATTCATCTAATTGTCCCATGCTCTCTCTCCCTACCCCACTATGAGTCAACCTCCTAATATCAGAGAAAACATTCGGCATTGTTTAAATACCTCTGAATCAAAACTTTGTGTTAAATTGTGGGAATTCAGTGAGAAACAGGGGAGCTGTTTTCCCTGTACTCACAAAACTTATTCTCTGATTCACCATGACTTAGAAAATCTGTAATTTGTTCTGTCATTTATTTATTTATTTTTGAAGGTTGCAACATGAAAATTTCTTCATATCTATGTGGTTAATTTCTTCCACTATGAGCTAACTTTATTGTTAAAAACAAAAATTGATTTTAATGAATATTAACATTACTTCCTCTTTCACTTCTAAATAGTGAAATTTTTTTCTAAATATCTCTTATTTACAAAGAGCATTCTAGGTCAACTGAAATTGTAAAGGTAACGAATAAGATTTACTAATGATTTCTTTAAATCTGAATTAAAAATCAATTTTTATTGGTCATATAAACACATTATCTGGGAATAATATATTTTCAATCTGTTAAACTAAGTCAAAGTTGTCATTACCTAAATATAAAGTCAAATAAAAAATGTCCATTAGGGTTATTTTATCTATTAAAATATCTATTGAGATTGTAATATCAATACAGCATATCAGAAAACTAATATCATGCATCAATATTCATTAACAGAGATTCAACATTTAATTCATTTTAGGCAGAATGATAGAAAGATACGTACTTATATTGGTCCCCATAAAAAATGTGACACTGTGGTTTGATTAATTTATAAAATAAGATTAAATTTTAATATAAGATATAGAATAAAATATCTATTGTATACTATCGTGACTATGATTAATAATAATGTACTGATTTCTAGCCTCCTGTGGTGATACATGCCAATAGCTACTCAGAAGGATGAAACAGGGCCATGTGAACACTGGAGTCTTAGATCAGTCTGGGCTGCATACTAAGATCTCAGAAAATCATGCAAGTGAAATAAGCCAGAAATTCAATCATCAAATATTTTCTCTCAAATGTAGAAGCTAGAGAGAAAAAATAAATTTCAGAAAAGGGAGATTCTTGTGAAAATAGAAGGGAAATAAGTAGAACAGAAGCAGAAAAACAAAGGAGAAGGAGAGGGTAAGAACAGAGAATGAATTTGACAAAATTATGCTATGTACATGTATCAATATATCCCAATGTATTTTATATATATATATATATATATATATATATATATATATATATATATATATATATATATATATAAAATGCATCACATATATATAATGCATCATTATATATATATATATATATATATATATATATATATATATATATATAATGCATCAATTAAAATAAATACAGGAAGGAAGTCCAAAAGAATACGGGGATTGGGGAAGATGAAAAGAGAAAGAGGAAGTAATGGGAATTGAAATGGAAGAACAAAAGGTACATATATATATATATATATATATATATATATATATATATGCATTTATATGTGCATGTATGTGTATATAAATATATATACACACATGTATGTGCATATATACTGTTTAATGCATTTATGAATATGCAACATGAACCTACCACTGCTACGCATAATGTAGTAATTAAAATGTTATGTCAGGAGCTGGGGTTGTGGCGCAGAGGTAGAAGGCTCGGCTAGCATGTGTGAGGCCCTGGGTTCGATCCTCAGCACCACATAAAAATAAAGAAAATTGGAGGGAAAAGATGGCCGCTGCGTACGGGGGTTGCTGAAGTGCTGAGCGTGGTGCTCAAAGCAGCGGCTTTAATAGAGATTTCTGTTAGAGCTCATTTCACCGTTAATCTGTAGCGGACCACTTTGCCAAGGAGCAGGAAGAACAAAGAAATCGAAAAAGAGACGCTTGGCTACCCAGAGCCTTGGGCGCTTTGCTCCCATCTGCTTCCTCTTTTGCTTCGCTCCGGGCGGAGAAGCTGAATGTGTAATCAGCAGTGGATTGTAAGTACCCGAGGCAAAGAAAGCTCAGTGCGCCCCGCGCCCCGCCTTTTTTTTTTTTTTTTTTGAATACTTTTTATACAGGGAGAGTTTGTGGATTGGGTTTGTTGGCGGGGCTGTGGTTTCTGTGCCGAAAATCCCCTCCGCGGGAGCCGCCATTTGCTTTCTGCTTGCTGTCTTGATGGCTCTGTATACACTGTCCGGCAGCCGCACCTAGAGGTTGGAGCTGGGCTGCGTGCCGAGCCCTGTCCTCCGAAGGCTGGACTGCAGCCTCGAGCGTCTCGGTGGCCTGTTCGCCGCTGCACCTTCGGGCAGAGCCTGCTCTGGGGTCGTTCTGCACCCCCCTGCCAGGGGACCCGTGCTCCGGAGGAAGGGGACGGAGAGCCGCGGCGGCAGCCACTTGGGCCCCTGGGGCCGGGCACAGGGCTGAAGAGCTGCGGAAGCCAGGGCGGCTCTGCTATGGTCGCAGACAAGCGTGGCCCAGAGACAGCGACAGCGGCAGGGTTTCATTTCTAGAAATATGGACTGGAAACAGAAGCAGCAGTTTGTATAATCCCAAGAACTTGCTTATACCAGGAAGCTGTAAGGGCAACATGAATAGCATTGAGGAGATGTAACATGGTGGCAGGCGCAGAGAGATCAAGTCTCTGACATCTTCAACTGCGCGGGCATAGGGAGCCGTAAACTGTCTAAATGCTGTTTGCTCAGGATCACTAGGCAATGCTGAGCTGACGTGGATCTGGGGTGTACAGGCTGGGCCCCTCAGAACACACACACAGAGCCCGAATCGGAAGCAATTAAGCTCCGGTTCGCCTGCTTCCTGTGACTCAGCACTAACGATCCCGCTGAAATAATTGGCCGGCCCTTAGGAACTTACAGAGGTAAAAGCCAACCGAGCCTTCATAGGCAGTGGCCACAGGACTGAAACGGGGATTGGGAGAGACAGTCAGGACCCACCCGTTGCATTGGTCACCTGGCAAAGGGAACAAACGGTCACCATTTGCATGGGATATCACCATGGCAGAGAAACGGCGTCACGGGCGGAGGAGATAACTGCATTGAAACCAGCGCGACAGGTGTGTAATCCCCTAGTCATCTCTCTCCACACAGCAGGGAAAACTTAAGGGCCACTCCCAGCTCTCCTGTGAACGCAATAACCAGACCGAGGGAATCAGGAGTAGCGCGGGACTCGCAGCGCGGAACTCCCGGCTACCGCTCCCACCAGTGCTGACAACTGAGGTCTCTTGCACCAGCTACCGGGGGCGTGGCTACAGGAGGGCAAGCAAATTCGCTGGGGGATCTCAGCCCCAAGCTCTACAAACTTAGGGTCTGAGGGAGGCAAACAGGGAGAGTGAGCCCAGGTGTTCATGAAAACAGGGCTCCCAGGAGCAGCAGACCTGGCGTGTAGCCAGTATTGTGGTGAGCGCCACAGGTGAGCAATGCCTGGCTTGAGGAAACACAAGACAAGGCCCTAGACACTCAGGATTGGAGACCCGCCCAGTCTAGGAGAAAGAGCGGCTGCACAGTGAATGGTTCCCACCTGTTGAGAGGAGAAGCTTGGCCCAGTGGGCACAGCTCCACCTACTGGAAGAGAAGTTAATAGAACTCTAGGACTGCATTTATTATTAATATTATCATTTTTTTTCTTTTTCTTTTTTGTTTTTTTTTTCTTTTTTTCTCTTCTTTTTCTTTCATTTTCAATTTTTATTTGTTGTTGTTCTTTAACTTTTTTCAATGTTTCTATTTTTTTATTTTATTATTATTATTTTTTAATTTTAATTTTAATTTTTTATTATCACTATTATTTTTCTTAAAAAATTTTTTTTTCATCTTTCCTTTCTTTCTTTATTATCTAATCTTTGTTATTCTTGTTTCTTTTGTCTTTTCATTTCTTTTCAATTTTCTTATTCCCCCTTCCTTGAATTCTACCTGCCTACTCTCATTCTCTTTAGTGACTTCTTCCCTTCCCTTCTAATATCTTTCCTCTCAAGCATCAAATAATCTATAAGAGTAAACAGTAACTCAGCAGTCAAACAGAACAAGAAGAAACATGAGCAGCATAAAAAAGCAAGGAAGAAAAGTAGTACAAACAATGAAGGACAGCCTAAATATTCAGGAGGACCTAGAGTCAGCAGAAAAATGGTCATATAAAGAACTCAAGGAATACCTTAGACAGATGGAATGGAACCTTAAAGAAGATACGAGACAGCAAATTCAAACAGTGAAAGAACACTTTGAAAATGAATTACATAGACAGATAAAAGAAGAAGTTAAGCATCTTTATCAGGAGATTGAGATTATAAAAAAAAAACAAACAATAATTCTAGAAATGAAGGAAACGATAAACCAAATGAAAAACTCAATTGAGAGTATCACTAACAGAGTGGAGCAAGTAGAAGCCAGAACATCAGATAATGAAGACAAAATATATCATCTTGAAAAGAGCCTAGCCAACTCAGAAAGGCTGGTTAAAAACCACGAGAAAAACATCCAAGAGATATGGGATAACATAAAGAAACCAAACCTACGAGTCATCGGGATAGAAGAAGGTACAGAGATTCAAACCAAGGGAATGAGTAACCTGCTGAAAGAAATAATTACAGAAAACTTTCCAGAAATAAAAAAGGAAACGGATATACAAATTGTAGATGCATACAGGACACCGAGCACACAAAATCACAGTAGACCAACACCAAGAAACATTGTTATGAAGATATCCAATATACAGAACAAAGAGAAAATACTAAAAGCTACAAGAGAAAGGAGGCAGATTACATTCAGAGGTAAACCAATAAGGTTAACAACGGATTTTTCATCACAGACGCTGAAAGCGAGAAGATCCTGGAACAACGTATTTCAAACACTGAAAGACAATGGATGCCAAACAAGAATTCTGTATCCAGCAAAATTAAGCTTCAGGTACGATAACGAAATAAAAATCTTTCATGATAAACAAAAGCTAAAAGAATTTGCAGCCAGAAAACCAGCATTGCAAAGCATCTTGAGCAAAACACTACGCGAGGAAGAAATGAAAAACAATAACCAAAACCATCAGTGGGAAGTGCCTCTATAAAGACAGAGGGCGGGGGGAAAGCTAACCATGGAGAAACAAACTAAATTAAAAAAAAAAAAGAAGAAGATAAATAATCAAACATGGCTGGAAGTACAAACCATATATCAATAGTAACTCTAAACATTAATGGCTTAAACTCTCCAATAAAGCGACATAGGCTGGTAACATGGATTAAAAAAACAAATCCAACAATATGCTGCCTCCAGGAGACACATCTGATTGGAAAAGACATACACAGGCTGAAGGTGAAAGGTTGGGAAAAAATATACCACGCACACGGTCCTCGTAAGCAAGCAGGGGTGGCCATCCTCATATCGAATAAAATTGACTTCAAGACTAAATTAATCAAAAGGGATAAGGAAGGACATTATATACTGTTAAAAGGAACCATTCACCAACAAGACATAACAATTATCAATATTTATGCACCAAATAATGGTGCTGCGACGTTCATAAAACAAATTCTCCTCAAGTTCAAGAATCAAATAGACCACAACACAATAATTATGGGTGACTTCAACACACCTCTCTCACAATTGGACAGATCCTCCAAACAAAAGCTGAATAAAGAAACTATAGAACTCAATATCACAATCAACAACCTAGACTTAACTGACATATATAGAATATATCAACCATCATCAAGTGGATATACTTTTTACTCAGCAGCACATGGATCCTCCTCAAAAATAGACCATATATTATGCCATAGGGCAACCCTCAGTAAATATACGGGGGTGGAGATAATACCATGCATTTTATCTGATCATAATGGAATGAAACTGGAAATCAATGACAAAAGAAGGAAGGAAAAATCCTACATCACATGGAAAATGAACAATATGTTACTGAATGATCAATGGGTTACAGAAGACATAAAGGAAGAAATCAGAAAATTCTTAGAGATAAATGAAAATACAGACACAACATATCGGAATCTATGGGACACAATGAAAGCAGTTTTAAGAGGGAAATTCATCGCTTGGAGGTCATTCCTCAAAAAAAGGAAAAACCAACAAATAAATGAGCTCACACTTCACCTCAAAGCCCTAGAAAAGGAAGAGCAAAACAACAGCAAATGTAGCAGAAGGCAAGAAATAATCAAAATCAGAGCGGAAATCAACGAAATTGAAACAAAAGAAACTATTGAAAAAATTAACAAAACTAAAAGTTGGTTCTTTGAAAAAATAAATAAGATCGACAGACCTTTAGCCATGCTAACGAAGAGAAGAAGAGAGAGAACTCAAATCACTAACATACGGGGTGGAAAAGGCAATATCACAACAGACACTACAGAAATACAGAAGACAATTAGAAATTATTTTGAAAACCTATATTCCAATAAAATAGAAGATAGTGAAGACATCGATAAATTCCTTAAGTCATACAATTTACCCAGACTGAGTCAGGAGGATACTCACAACTTAAACAGACCAATAACAATAGATGAAATAGAAGAAGCAATCAACAGACTTCCAAACAAGAAAAGCCCGGGACCGGATGGGTATACAGCGGAGTTTTACAAAACCTTTAAGGAAGAATTAATGCCAATACTTTTCAAGTTATTTCAGGAAATAGAAAAAGAAGGAGCTCTGCCAAATTCATTCTATGAGGCCAACATCACCCTGATTCCGAAACCAGACAAAGACACCTCAAAGAAAGAAAACTACAGACCAATATCTCTGATGAACCTAGATGCAAAAATTCTCAATAAAATTCTGGCGAATCGGATACAAAGCCACATCAAAAAAATTGTGCACCATGATCAAGTAGGATTCATCTCTGGGATGCAAGGATGGTTCAATATAAGGAAATCAATAAATGTTATTCACCACATCAATAGACTTAAAAATAAGAACCATATGATCATCTCAATAGACGCAGAAAAAGCATTCGACAAAGTACAGCATCCCTTTATGTTCAAAACATTAGAAAAAATAGGGATAACAGGAACTTACCTTGACATTGTAAAAGCTATCTATGCTAAGCCTCAGGCTAGCATCATTCTCAATGGAGAAAAATTGAAGGCATTCCCCCTAAAATCTGGAACAAGACAGGGATGCCCTCTATCACCACTTCTATTCAATATTGTTCTCGAAACACTGGCCAGAGCAATTAGACAGACAAAAGAAATTAAAGGCATAAAAATAGGAAAGGAAGAACTTAAATTATCACTATTTGCAGATGACATGATTCTATACCTAGAAGACCCAAAAGGGTCTACAAAAAAACTACTAGAACTAATAAATGAATTCAGCAAAGTGGCAGGATATAAAATCAACACGCATAAATCAAAGGCATTTCTGTATATCAGCGACAAAACTTCTGAAACGGAAATGAGGAAAAACACTCCATTCACAATATCCTCAAAAAAAATAAAATACTTGGGAATCAACCTAACAAAAGAGGTGAAAGATTTATATAATGAAAACTACAAAACCCTAAAAAGAGAAGTAGAAGAAGATCTTAGAAGATGGAAAAATATACCCTGTTCATGGATAGGCAGAACTAACATCATCAAAATGGCGATATTACCAAAAGTTCTCTATAGGTTTAATGCAATGCCAATCAAAATCCCAACGGCATTTCTTGTAGAAATGGATAAAGCAATCATGAAATTCATATGGAAGAATAAAAGACCCAGAATAGCAAAAGCAATTCTAAGTAGGAAGTGCGAATCAGGCGGTATAGCGATACCAGACTTAAAACTATATTACAAAGCAATAGTAACAAAAACAGCATGGTACTGGTACCAAAACAGGAGGGTGGACCAATGGTACAGAATAGAGGACACAGAGACTAATCCACAAAGCTACAACTATCTTATATTTGATAAAGGAGCTAAAAGCATGCAATGGAGGGAGGATAGCATCTTCAACAAATGGTGCTGGGAAAACTGGAAATCCATATGCAACAAAATGAAACTGAATCCCCTCCTCTCGCCATGCACAAAAGTTAACTCAAAGTGGATCAAGGAGCTTGATATCAAATCAGAGACTCTGCGTCTGATAGAAGAAAAAGTTGGCTACGATCTACATATTGTAGGGTCGGGCTCCAAATTCCTTAATAGGACACCCATAGCACAAAAGTTGATAACAAAAATCAACAAATGGGACTTACTTAAACTGAAAAGTTTTCTCTCAGCAAGAGAAACAATAAAAGAGGTAAATAGGGAGCCTACATCATGGGAACAAATTTTTACTCCTCACACTTCAGATAGAGCCCTAATATCCAGAGTATACAAAGAACTCAAAAAATTAAACAATAAGAAAACAAATAACCCAATCAACAAATGGGCCAAAGACCTGAACAGACACTTCTCAGAGGAGGACATACAATCAATCAACAAGTACATGAAAAAATGCTCACCATCTCTAGCAGTCAGAGAAATGCAAATCAAAACCACCCTAAGATACCATCTCACTCCAGTAAGATTGGCAGCCACTATGAAGTCAAACAACAACAAGTGCTGGAGAGGATGTGGGGAAAAGGGTACTCTTGTACATTGCTGGTGGGACTGCAAACTGGTGCGGCCAATCTGGAAATCAGTATGGAGATTCCTGGGAAAGCTGGGAATGGAACCACCATTTGACCCAGCTATTGCCCTTCTTGGACTTTTCCCCGAAGACCTTAAAAGAGCGTACTACAGGGATACTGCTACATCGATGTTCATAGCAGCACAATTCACAATTGCTAGACTGTGGAACCAACCCAGATGCCCTTCAATAGATGAATGGATAAAAAAAATGTGGCATTTATACACCATGGAGTATTACGCAGCACTAAAAAATGACAAAATCATAGAATTTGCAGGGAAATGGATGGCACTAGAGCAGATTATGCTTAGTGAAGCTAGCCAATCCCTAAAAAACAAATACCAAATGTCTTCTTTGATATAATGATAGCAACTAAGAACAGAGCAGGGAGGAAGAGCAGGAAGAAAAGATTAACATTAAACAGATAGATGAGGTGGGATGGAAAGGGAGAGAAAAGGGAAATTGCATGGTAATGGAGGGAGACCCTCATTGTTATACAAAATTACATATAAGAGGTTGTGAGGGGAATGGGAAAATAAACAAGGAGAGATACGAATTACAGTGGATGGGGTAGAGAGAGAAGATGGGAGGGGAGGGAGGGGGGATGGTAGAGGATAGGAAAGGTAGCAGAATGCAACAGTCACTAGTATGGCAATATGTAAAAACGTGGGTGTGTAACTGATGTGATTCTGCAATCTGTATTTGGGGTAAAATTGGGAGTTCATAACCAACTTGAATCTAATGTATGAAATGTGATATGTCAAGAGCTTTATAATGTTTTTAACAACCAATAAAAAAAAAATTAAAAAAAAAAATAAAGAAAATTAAAAAAAAAAAACTAAAACTAAAAAATAAATAAATAAAAAGTTATGTCAAATATATTCTTCAAAGTTGCTGAGAGTAGATTTTATGTTTTCATTACAAAATATGATGAATATGTGAAGTAATACATATGTAAGTTAGCTTCATTTAATCATTCTACAATGTAGATATATTTCAGAATATGTTATACATGATAAATGCATGATCTTTATTTGTTGATCAAATATAAATAAAAAAAGATTGATAGTCTACCATTTTCATATTGCCTAGTAAATAATTATAGAACATTTACAATACACAATTATGGAAATATTTAATTAACCAAAAATGTTTAAGTTAATTAATCTCAAAAAAGTAAACAATACTGATTAATCCTTTTGAGAAACAGAATCACCTAAATAATAAAAATGTAGAGTATTTTAAAAGTGTTTGCTGTGATTTTATATTTTATTTTTAAAATTGCATCATGGAAATAAAGTTCTTAAAAATAATGGTGCGGTATAGGAACACTTAAAGTTACATAAAATGGAAATGCTATCTTCAGAATGTCATTGAGAGGAAGAAACTGGTGAGCACTCAAATGAGAACAAAATGCACCTACAAAGCACTGGTACAGGGGTTCCCAGATTTATGACCAAAAGTTTTAAATAAATGTGAAAACTATACAATTTCTTTTGCTATTGATATTTCATGCTACAATCTAGTTGGTAAACAATTTGAGAAAAACTTATAATGTCAAGCATTTGTGAATACTTCATGATTATATAAAGATTATCTAGCAATCCCCTCAGATCCTATTGTTCAGAGCAGGTAAAAATCATCTTGTTTGCAGATTCAAAAGAACAGAAAACATTTCTTTTTCTTGATTCAAATAAAATATCCTTAACAATTTGATATTGAAAATTTTGTGAAAAGATTTTGTAAAGATCAGGTTAAAACATTTGGTTAAAGAAAAATCATATTATAATGATTATTAGAGTTCTTCTCTGTTGTATTCAGCCAGGTATTATGATCTTTTAACATAAAAGTGCATTCTAAGTGGAATCAAATGTAACTTACCCCTGATTGTCAACCATTAGCCAAGGAAGCTTGCAACTCTGAGGCTTCTGATTACTGTTAATGTCTGGACATGCCTGGCATGTATCATTTTGTTTCCTAGAATCCTAATCCAATAAATCATCTTTTATGTGTGGCTTCTGAAACATAGCCCTGTAAGCCCTAACCTGTTGCAGTATAAAGGTAAACTCATTAAAGCCCTGATCAGACTGACAGAAGTTCTGGCCTTTATTTAGCTAATCTGGAGATGAAGGCAGCAAGCCACCATCTGGAGCTTGCTATAAATCCATAAGCAAAATACTTCTCTGTAATTTAATTCTTTCCAATTTCATTTGTAACTCACCATTTTCATTGCTTACTTTATATGTATCAGTCAGAATGTTTTCTTGTGTTTTCAGAGATTATTTCAAATTGATTTTTTTTTTAATTCAGATATAGAGAGTGGGAGAAAGAAATAGGACTTGTGTTGCTAGGGAACCTGATGCTAAAGGTTTAGTGACAACCTCAGATGGTGTTGTACAGCAAGGGCTGTCAGGATAAGAGAACAGAAAGGGAGCCCGCTGATGCGAAGAATGAATTTAGAATGTTACTTATTGATTCTATGATGATCTTTATAAAAGAAGTAATGCAGACTCTGTCTTTTTCTAAAGAAGAATTATGGGAGTATAATAAAGAAAGCCTCAAGGAATTTATGCCATTGAAAGCTAGAATAAATGAAATCTCACCTCCATCTGTGAGTTATAGAGAAAACAGAAATTACTATGTGCTTTAGAATTTTGTCAAATTAAGATTCTGAACCTGCAGTTCTATTTGAATTTTTGCCATAATTTTATTTTTTTGTATTTTCAAATTATTAAATAAGGATCATATGTATTATTAATGATCCTGCAGTATATGTGTGAAAAATTTTATTTATCTTTTAATGAACATAATATTACATTAAAATAATGAAACCACAGTGTAATCCAATGTACATATATAAATACATCATAGTGAATTGCCACATCATGTACAACCACAAGACTGGGATCCTAATTAGAATAAGATGTACTCCATGCTTGTATGCATATGTCAAAATATACTCTAGTGTCATGTATAACTACTGAGAACTGGACAAAACTTCAGATCTAGCTAGCTGCCTGCAGAACTTACCTGGACTGTGATTTAAGCTAACTGCCTGCAGAACTTACCTGGACTGTGATTTACCTGGACTGTGAGTTGATCTGTTGAGACACTGCTTTACCTGGACTGAGACAACAAACTGTAATCTATAACAAATTGTAACTCGGTATCTTTGCTAACAGTGTCATTGCTGGTATAATTTTTCCAAGGGCTTCTTGCATGGAGCCATCAATTGGCTTGGTATTGTGGCATTTTGTATCCTCCCTTTCTGTTTGTAGCAGGTTATTTATGGTGTTTCTGTAAAAACCACTATGGTCGTTATTTAAATTAAACAAAAGGGGGAAATGTTAGAGTCTGTAAACAAGTCAAAATAACACCTGGCATTTAGTCAGGGGAATGTTAGAGTTCGTAAACAAGTCTGGATGGTGCCTGGCAAAATGCCAGAGGGAGTGGTTTGAGAAGTAACAAAAGCGAGTCATTAAGTGTAGAGATTCCTGATTGGTTGACTGATGTATCTAGTTTATGCTAATTAGATAAGCTCTGTGGAATGTATAAATACTGCTCCTGTCCTGCAATAAACGGCTCCTACTCCTGCTGTATCAACGTACACAAGTTATTCGTCACCCCCTGGTTAGTTTGCCCAGCCAGCCGGGCTGCGGCAAACTACAAAGATTAAATAAAAAAAAGCAAAAAACCCAGAGTAGATAAAAGTTTATTTCTATTTGTAGCAATAAATAAAATTATACATGTGTATTCATTTTAATATAATTTATCTTTCATTACATATAATTTATATTGTTATATTATTCTCATGATGTTTTGTTTACAGAGAAAAAACACTGGATGTTAATTCAAAGGACATAAGCTATTAAAGATTATATAGTACCCAAGCCCAAACACTCAATTGTTTACAAATACAGCATGATACACAAATATATTAATATCTGGAAAATATTTCACCCACTATATCTTGCATTTCTCATGACAGTACAAAATGAGTTCAAATTCTTTGATGAAGAGATATGCCTTTTAGTCATCTTCCTTCTTTTCTTCCTTTTTTCCTTTCTTCCTACCTTCCTACCTTCCTTCTTTCATTTCCTTTCAATGCCCAGGAAAATATGTTCTGTTAAAGTAACATTTGATCAATGAACAAAAGAAAATAAAAGATGGATTCCACTAGGCAAGCATGTGTGGAAACATATCAAGATAGATAAAACAGGAATAATACATACCATTCAATGGGGTAGAGGAGACTAGAGTAGAAATTACACTTGGGCGAGTAGCAGGAAAACAGATAAGCATGTTAATGATGAGTCAGAGCATGTGTGTCTCTTTTGGCCATTTTATGGACTTTGGCTTTTACTTTCTTTATAATGGAGTGTGGGAGGGCTGAGGGTGTCCTCACTAGTAGAGCATTTGTCTGGTTTGTAATGGAGTGCTAGAGATATACTCAGTGGGAGAGCATATGCATAAGGTCCTGAGTTCAATCCCTTGCACCAAAAGTAAATAAATAAAATGGAATACTCTGATGAGTAATTTGAGCAGAAGTAAGATATGACTTGGCCTACATGTTCATGAATCACTATTGTCATATGGTGACTGAGGCAAGATATGGATCCAAATAGAAAGAAGTGAAACCAAACAGTAGGCTATTGTATTAGTTTAGGCATAGGTTAATAGTGGGGGTGAATAAAGCTACACATGTAAATATTATACCCACTTAATGGAGGGTTAATAAGTGAGCTTTAAGAATTGTTTATGAAATATGAGAGAAATATACCCCAAATCTAACATCTTCTTACATCTTGTGCTATGATTTCCTGGTCAGAACACTACCATTGATCACCATGGTTAATGAAACAATCTTTTAATGGATTTCCTTGTTTCTATAGGAATTTTCCAATATCCTTTTTCCATTGTTATTTTTGGCAAAGTTGCTAGAGTAATTCTTTAAAAGTTTAAGAGGTATAATGTCAAATATTTAATCAGTGACCTAAAATACCTTTCAAGAACAGTAGTTCAGTTGACCTTATTTTTCTTTTATTGACAAATTGATTTTCTGTTCCAGACACATTTTGTTTGTTTATTTTTAGCTGTTTCTCAAAGATACCAAGCATATTACCTCCTTAGGTACCTTCTCTTAGTTTCTTTTTTTGTACACTCTTTTCCCAGCTATCTTGACTGTCAAGTGATCTGCCACAACTCCAGTGTTTAAGAAGCTCTTACCTTCTCTGGGAACCTTAACTTAACCTTCTCACTTTACATGACCACTTTCTTTCCTCTTCCCAATATACCTCATATACTCCATTTTTTTTTTCCAGAACTTGACTCATTTTGAAATATTATATTATCTTCTTATTAGTATTGTGTGATCTGTGAACTTCTAAACTGTCACCATTGAGGTTAGTCTTCTTTTTACACCATTGAATGGTTGCACAGAATATTGTGTAACATGTTGTAAGTGCTCAACATTTTTTTCTCTTTTTCATACCACAGTTCCTCCATTTTCCATCTTTACTCCCTCAAACTCAATCAACAATTTTTATGATGAATAAGCAAATGAAAGAATAATGACTGTAAGGCTAATGACCTGAAATAATGGAGAAAATTATTTTAATTTATATCTAAGGAAAGAACATGAGGGCAAGTGTGTTTGGGGTATGATGGGGTGTGGGAGACATATTAATTCCTGAATATTAAGTTTGAAAGACTATTAAACAATCAGATGGAAAAGAAATGGAGACAGGGTAACACTCATGTTTAGAAGAAAGGAAAGAAATTCAAGTTAGAGATAAACTTGAGAGTTGTTAGAGCTCCTATAAATTGTCCATAAACCTATGGGACTAGATAACATCTTAAGCTCTATGTCACTGCAATATATT
Organism: Marmota flaviventris; assembly: GCF_047511675.1. Lineage (NCBI taxonomy): Eukaryota > Metazoa > Chordata > Mammalia > Rodentia > Sciuridae > Marmota > Marmota flaviventris. Next base: position 92,539,694 of record NC_092503.1, on the reverse strand, counting down.
GAGATATAGAAATTGGACAGGACTCAGCAAATGAAAACACAAAGTGACAATAAGTGAGATAGATGGAAAAATAAGAGAGCGTGAAGCCTCAGAAGGTAAGTGAAGGAAACATGTCAAGAAGGATGGACTAGACTTTATAGTGGTGCACTCCTATAATCCCAGCTACTTAGGAGGCTAAGGAAGAAGGACTGCAAGTTGAAGGCTATTCCAGACAATTTACAAAGACCCTATCTCAAAAATAAAATAAATAAAAGCTGGGGAAATAGCTCAGTGATAAAGCACTTGTTTGGCATGCATAAGGCCCTAGGTTTAGTTCCCATCACTATAAAATAAAATTTATAAAGAAAGAAAGGAATGATAATTTGTATCATAAACTACAATCAGATACATAGAACACTGGACTACAAATAACTCTAATCATGTAACTTTCACCCTTATTTATATGGGAGAGAATTATACTATGGTACTCTCATAACAGCAGCTTGAATGGACCAGGACAAGTGCAAAGCAGGTAATTAAGGCCAATGGAAGATTGCAAATGGGAAGTGTTCTAACCAGAGATTTTCTTTAATGTAGAATTGATTTGATGTTAAGGTTTGGGAATAACAATTAGTTTGATATCCCATGATATTTAGTAATGATTTACTTTGTCATTGTTATGTCTAGCATCATGGCACAAAGGGGCTAAATTTAGTGAGATAATGAGGGCCTGTATGGATGTACTGAGGAAAAAAAAATAATACATTTCTTAATAGCAATAAATATAAGTGTTTACTTGAGTCAAATAGAACTCAATGCAAGCCTGGATTTTCATAAGCATGGAATTAGTTAATGGGAGAGAGACTAAGGAGAAGAGAGGGCTAAATTGTATCCCGTTACTTAATCTGAAACCACTTCACTTTGTAGCTGGGAAAATGGGGCTGGATCTTCGAAAGAAGGACAGAGGAGTAGAAGAGGTTAATGCCATAGGAGCCAAGGAGCAGAGATTTTCAAGAAGGAAACCAGAGTCAAAAGACATAAAAAGAAAATGAAGACAGGATAAGCAGAATCTGAAAGGAATATTTTGGTGCTTGCAGATATGTTTTAGAATTTTCTCTTTATAGTCAATCTGAGAAGTGAAAATCTGAGATTCATAAAATTTTAACAGGTTGACAAAGGTCATACAACTAGTAAAAGCTAGGACTGAAATTTAATCCTAGATGTTAAAGTAACAGAGAATTATGGAGCCATTTGAAGTAGTCTTAAGGAGGTTACTGGTCACCAGCAAGGAAGTCATTTCTGAAAGATTGTGGAAGCATGAAGGAGATTGAAAGAGATCTAAGAGTAAGCAGATAGTGAGAAAGTAGAGCACTAGTCTTTCAAGTTTTAAAAAAGAGGAGACAAAGATAACAACTCGAGGGATTAACAGTGTCAAAGGGGAGATCTCCAGGGATGGATGGAATTAAATTGCTAAGAGGCAGGGTGCAGGGAATAAAGTTTCAAGAGCTATAAAAGATAATTGTTAGCAATGAGTTGCTCTAGCTGAGAATTGAACTATTCACATTTAAATGTATTTGAGTACTTTAAATGAAAGAAAGGGCTATCATTTTCACTCTTAATATTCTTATTTCTTTTATGTATTTATTTACTTATTTCTGGAACTTAAATTCTTTTCTGAAAGCAAAGAGATACTTTATTTTGGAGAATAGTGCTTGAAAGTTCAAGCCAAAGTTCCATTATTGGAAATTTTGACACTCAAGAAACAAATGAGATCTAGCTTTTAAAAAGACTTATTCCTAGGGTGTAAATAAAACATTACCCTTGAATTGATAATTATAAAAAAGATTTATTCCTAAATTTTATGTTCTGTTTGGTGAATATTTGTATAATAAAGATGTATAAATGTGTATATGCATTGTGTGTGTGTGTGTGTGTGTCTAGGCCCATGTCTTTGCTTGTGTTCAAGCAACAATTTCATAGCATACCACATCTCCCACTCTCAAGGAAACATAAAAACATATGATGTAGTTCAGTGCAAACACTAGCTGCTGAAAGCCATTGCAAAGTAGGAAAGACGCATGGCATTTTGGGTTGAAAGGTGACCGTGCTCAGGGATTAGGGTGGCTCCAGGTTTAGGGTGGATCCTGCTGGGAATAAGGCGTATCCTGCTGCCTCAGGCACCCACTCCTTTGTTGAGTTCTAGGTGGGCGGAGCCCGGTAGAGGCAGTGTGTTTCCAGGAAGTGTGTGTAGAGTGTCGGTGAGAGTTCGGGAATAAAGTGTTGCTGTTTGAATCTACAAGGCTGTGTGGTGGCTCGGTTATTTTGTGCCCAGCCAGACTGCAGGCATTTACATGTGACTGTGAGTTAATCTATTGAGACACTGCTTTACCTGGACTGAGACAACAAACTATAATCTACAACAAATTGTAACTCCTGTAACTCCGTATCTTTTTTTTTTTTTTTTTTTATTGTGGGTTGTTCAAAATATTACAAATTTCTTGACATATCACATTCCACACTTTGATTCAAGTGGGTTATGAACTCCCACCTTCACCCCATACACAGATTGCAGAATCACATCAGTTACACATCCATTGATTTACCTATTGCCATACTAGTGTCTGTTGTGCTTCGCTGCCTTTCCCATCCTCCCCCCTCCCCCCTCCCCACCTCTCCCCTCCCCTCCCCTCCTCTCTCTCTACCCCCTCCACTGTATAACCCTGAGGGTCTCCTTCCATTACCATGCAATTTCCCTTCTCTCTCCCTTTCCCTCCCACCTCTCATCCCTGTTAAATGTTAATCTTCTTCTCCTGCTCTTCGTCCCTACTCTGATCTTAGTTACTCTCCTTATATCAAAGAAGACATTTGGCATTTGTTTCTTAGGGATTCGCTAGCTTCACTTAGCATAATCTGCTCTAATGCCATCCATTTCCCTGCAAATTCTATGATTTTCTCATTTTTAAATGCAGAGTAATACTCCATTGTGTATAAATGCCACATTTTTTTTATCCATTCGTCTATTGAAGGGGATCTAGGTTGGTTCCACAGTCTTGCTATTGTGAACTGTGCTGCTATGAACATCGATGTAGCAGTGTCCCTGTAGCATGCTCTTTTTAGGTCTTTAGGGAATAGACCAAGAAGGGGAATAGCTGGGTCAAATGGTGGCTCCATTCCCAGCTTTCCAAGAAATCTCCATACTGCTTTCCAAATTTGCTAATGCTGTCTATGCTGCCGAATAAAGCAAATCTTTAATTGACTAAGAGAGAGAGAGAGAGAGAGAGTAGGAAAAAAAAACACCATTAGGCAATCTCTAAAATTAGTTGATTAAAATAAAATTCTAAAATAAAATATATAAGCAAGAATATAGTACAATTACCTAAATTGGAGTTGAACCAGAGTTGAGGAATTAGTAAACATTGTGGAAAAAAATTGGTTAATCCCACCTAATGGTAACAAATTTATGCTCCAATTGTATATTACTGCTATAATCCACCACAGAATTGCACACAAACTCTAGTATTATTTTTATAAAGAAGTTGATAGTTAATAACATTTGTGTCCCATAAAAACTCTTAAGAATCTTTTCATTATATTTATGCAATATATATGGTAGTATCATATTTTTGAACACAGATTATGTTCAATGCTTAAGGTGGTTCTAACATTGATAAATAATATTATTCAAGTTTTTTTCATTAATTGTTGCTTTGTGAATATGAAACAAGTAGTAATATTCATTTGAAACATCAAAAACTAATCTTAACCATTTTTGGTATTACTTGGAAGTATATATGAATAACAATAATAAATTATATTTTGCTGATTTAGAATTCATCTGTTCTTATAATATGCAAATTTGGTCAATCTTATGAAATGCTTTTATTTCAAACCAAATGTCAAAACAAGTGTTATCTGAATTTTTTATATGCAAGTGAGAATCAATTGCTTACTTATGGGAATAGTAAACTAAAAGGTTTGGAAACTTTTTTCACAGTATGAAGTATAGATAATTGTGTAAGAGTGAGTACAAGCAGACAGATGAATGAACATTTCAAATAAAAGTATTTGATAAAGTCTTTTTTAATGAACTATTGATATTTGAGAGTACACTGTGAAATTTTGCTGGGATGTGAATACATAAAATAGTTTTCAAGTTTAATTGTTTTTATGCTTTTTATGAAAGCATAATTTCAGAAAAATAGTTCTCCATAATTTTCTACTTATGCACAGCAAGAGTTGCAGCTAGTAGTCATAGATAATGATTAAACCTCAGCAAAGATAAAAGTTATTATTCTTGGATATAGAAATGCAATAGTATCAAATGTATGAAATGTCAAGATCATTGTACTGTGAATGTGTAACTAATAAAAAAAAAGAAATGCAATAGTATCACTCACTAATATGGTGTAATCGACTACTTATCTTGTCATCCCTCAATATTCTTGAATGATTAGTTATAGGACCTCCTGTGGATACCAAGTCTATGGATGTTCAAGTCCTTTGTGTAAAATGGCACAGTATTTCCATATAACTTACACATATCCTCTTGTATACTTTAAATTATCCCTATATTACTTATAATGTCTAATTAAAAGTAAATTATTTGTAAATAGTGATTATTCTGTATTGTTTGGCATTTAATGACAGGAAAAAATGTCTGTAAATCTTCAGCACAGTTTTCCCCTACACTTTTATTCTGTGCCTGGTTGAATCCATGGTTACAGCACCCATGAAATTGGAGAGACAATTGTGTATAGTCATAATCAAGATTGCTGTTCTTTTGAGCATTAATTGCATAATTGTATTGCTGCAGGCCTCTCCTTTAACAGCCTGTTAGGGTAACTGAGCCTTCAAATATAGAGAGAAGAAGTATATTCCATCATTCCTTTGGAGACGGTTGGGAGTGGCAATGGCTGTGTTTCCTAAGCTTTTCCTCATCATCCTCAGCTTCAGCATTTTACTTCGCTAAACTCTCCATCCCTGTTCTTGCCTTCTGTTCGTGTTACATTTCACAAACACATAGATAGCAACAGGTGTGACCTCAACATCTAAATTTTCAAAATATAAAACAAGTGTGTTGATCCCAATGTTACCAAATAATTGAGAAAAATGATAACAGCTAAGAGCTCTGCAGTGTATAAGCAGCAATTAGAAGCTAGAAGCTCAATAGTAGGCATCTTAAAATGCAGTTTGTCTCCATGGAGTTTCTGTCACTCCTCTCTCTACAGCCTGTGTTCAATGCAAATACTGTTAGCTGCTTTTATCTTTTTGTCACTTTTATTTTTCAGTTGCCCAGAGAGTTCAAAATGTTATATTACTAAGAAAAATAATTATCTTATATTGTTTTACTTACTCTCATCTAAATTAATCCCCTTAATATCTTTTACTTTCATGAGCAAACAGGACTTTTCTTACATTTTTTTTAAAACTGGTCATTTATTCCATAGCCTAATCATGATACTTTCCAAGATTGATACATTTTATTTTTCTTAACCCATATATTTCATATATTTTCATTTGCATTTATATGATGAAATCTGTAGGATCTTTATGGAAAATTACTTCATTGTGTGCTAAGTTTATCTTTAGGCATATATTTCAAAGACTTAACATTCATGGAAATAATGTTAAATATTTGATCTTAACATTTCAGGTTCTCTGACTTTAACTAGCCCAAATTTGGTAGTTCTGAATATTACTTCACTGAGGAAATCATGTTTCCTCATTCCAATGAAGAAGAAGAGAAAGTTAAATTTAATAAAATGAACCTTATTGAGATAATTTAACATACAATGTATTTGATACTCTATATGAATATACTTATTACTTGTATAAATCTAATATTCTATATTCAATATTAATGAAAGCATATGTCAATAAAATTGATATAATCAAATTTTAAATTAAACATTTTACTAATTTTTAAAATAAACCTCATGTTTTTAAAATTAATTGAAAAACTTAAAAATTTATTGGGTCACATTATGCTATTAAATGTTGAATCACAGATTTCAATATTTACAATCATCATCAATAATTAAGGAATCATTCTCCAGTTGCAATTATATTTATTAATATGAGGAAGATAACTATAGTTATCTATTTTTTTCTTTTTTGAGGAGTCAGTGCTGAAGAGTGAATCCAGGGCATTGCACATTTTAGACAAGCACTTCACCATGGAGCTATCTGACTAGAACTTTTTGTTTCATTTTTAGTTGGAATTTCTCTGAATTGTCCATCGTGTTAGTTCACTTTTCATCAGTGAGACCAAAGTACCTGACCAGAACAATTTAGAAGAGATAAGTTTATTTTGGGCTCACATTTCAGAGGTCTCATTCCATGATTGGCTGACTCCATTGCTCTGGGCATAAAGTAGAACATTATGATAGCAGAGGATGGGGTCAGAAAGTTTCTCCACTCATGTTGACTAGGAAGGAGAGGGCAGTGGAGGTGGAGGAGAGGGAGAGAGAGATATGCCAGGGACAAAATATAAACAGTCATATCCCCAGTAACCTATTTCCTCTAGCCACACCCTACCTGCCTACAGTTATCATTCAGTACAGTAGCTCTCAAATTATATTTGGGGAAAATGGATTAATCTACTGGTTAGGTGACAGCTCTCAATAACCATGAGCTTTCAGGGAACATTGCATATCCAAACCATAACATTCTTTCCTTGGTCCCCAACATCCTATGACCATCTCATAATGCAAAATGCACTTAGTTCATCTCCAAAAGTCCAGGTCCTGAGTCTCCTCTAAGTCTCAAGTCAAAATCTTGGTTGTGAGTCCATATAAAAATCAAAAGTGAGTTACAAACATCCAGTATATAATGATACTGCAAATATTTTCATTACAAAGTAGGAATGAAAATAAGAATAGGAACATAGAGAGAAGGAATGGGACAAAAGCAAGAACATGACCCAGCTGGACAAACAATTCTTATAGTTCCACATTTGTCATCTAAGCATATGGTGGTGGCATGTGATATACAAAGGGCTAGTAGCCCTTCTCTTATATCATTGGGGATCCAGTTACCTGATCTCTTAGGCCTTCCTTTGAAATCCTCCATGAACACTTAATTCCAGCATCCTATATTGCTGAAGAACCAACACCATCTGGATGATGCGAAAGTTTAATGCCAGCTCAAGCATTAACCAGGACCCCTTGAACCATGGCTGCAGGGATTTCTGAGTGTCTGAACTTATTAGCATGGTGAAATACATCCTGAAGAAAAAACTTCCTAGACCTCTTGTGCAAGAGGAATAGGCCCAAGTTTTTGTAAACAAGTTTTCACTTTTACACTCTTGATCCTATGATGTGTGTAGCCTTGTTGATTTCTGAAATGACCTCAACACAATTTTCTTATTGTTCCTGTACAAGGAATTTAGCTTATCTTTAGGGGTGGTAATATCTTCAACAGCTACATCTTTTTTGGCAACAAATTTACATACACATTTTCTGGCCAACTGAAAAAAATTAAAATTCCTTCCACTTACTTCAAGCTCCTAATTTTCACCATAAACTTGACAGAAACAGCAAGCAAAACCTTTGGTACTTCGTGAATACTGTGCTGCCTTTAAATGTTTTTTATCAGATTAGACCATCACATTCTTTAGATTCAGCCTCACAGAAAGTCTCTGGAAAGATGGAAAAAAATTAGATAAATTATTTGCCAAAATATATGAATGGCCTCTAATCCATTTCCCGATAGAACCCTTATTCTCCTCTGAAACCCCACAAGCACAGTCTTTATTGTCCACATTTTTATTGTTATTCTTCTCTTCTGAGCTCCCACCAGAATTGATTGTTAAGCTTTGTTGCAACATTCTAAATTTTCTCCAGCCTACATCTCCTCACTTTTCCAAACTCCTCTAGCAAATCCATTCAAAAGGCTTCTGAATTACCTGATTAGTTTAGTCACAATACTAATTTCTTTGTTAGTCTGCTTTTTTGTTACTGTGACCAGAATAACTGACAAAACAATTTAAAGAAGGAACAGTTAGTTTGGGGCTCACAGCTTCAGTGGTCTCATCAACTCCATTGCTCTGGATATGAGGTGAGGCAAAATATCCTGGCAGAAAGGAATCAGGAAGGAAAACTGCTCTGCTCATGATGGCCAGGAAACTAGGAGAAAGAGATAAAGAACAGTGCCAGAGACAAAATATAAACCTAAAGTCACACCCCTAGTAACTTACTTCCTCTAGCCACACCCTACTTACCTACAGTTCTTTCTCAGTATAGTAGTCCTTTCAAATTATCAATCTATAAAATGAATTAATCTGCCAGTTAGGTGGCAATTCTCATAATCATGAGTTTTCAGGGGAATCCTCATATACAAACCATAACATCCAGGCTGACTTGTTTTCCTCCTAACTCAGCTTCCCAAGTAGCTGAGATTATAAGCACATGCACCATGCCTGGTTATCGGTCTCTTATTAATGTAATAGCATATACATTTTAAGTTAGAATTGTTTATAATATCAAATTTTGATCTATTTGAACTCTAACTGCAATTAATCTATTTGGAATTTTCTAACCATGCAAGTGCAAAATCACAATACTTATAGGCTCTTAGGGAGAAACTTTTTTTTCCTAACACCTTTTAATAAGAAAAACAGAGGTAGTGTCTATCATTTTTTAAACATTTATTTTTTTAATCATAGGTGGACACAATATCTTTATATTATTTTTATGTAGTGCTGAGGATCAAACCTAGTGCCTCATGTGTGCCAGGCGAGTGCTGTACCACCAAGCCAAAAACCCCAGCCCAGTGTCTACCATTTTTAATAAGGATATAAAAATGCATATTTTTCTTTTGGTTCAGAAATGCTTAAATTACATTAATTAATTTTTTTCAATCTTTTTGATAAACTACAAATTTTCTACTGAGAGTACACAAATATAACCATGAATATTAAAAATTATTGAATCAGATAACGTAGTCAAAAAAGTAATTAAGCTCCTTACATGGGTATTGTGTATTTATGGATCCCTCCTTCATCCCATTTTGTCACTCATTTCATTCTCCTTAAACCATCCTCCCCTTTCTCTGCCATTATCAACCTTATGATTTCTCCTACTTGCCCCTTCTCCAAATGAGGCGTATACTATGTCCCCAAAAAAGATTTGTACTTAAGAAATCTTCCCCCTTCACATATGTTAAAATTAACATAATAAGTCTTACATTTTTAAAGCTTAGCTTGTACATACCAAGTAAATCTACTGTTAAAAATAATGCAATTCAGAGATAGTTTTGTAAAGTTATATCTTAATTATTTTAAGGAAAATTTTCAAAAGTTTTGATAAGTACTAAATATTGTATATCAAAAGGCATTATTATGACAGGGCTGTTTCTTAAATACATTTATTTCAACTAAACATGCAACAAAATTGCCATATCTTTCAAAATGTTAATGTTTCAAAATGTATTTGGGTTGGAAGAACAGCACTTATAAGTTCTACTTTTCCCATCAATATGCATCTTTATATTTATTTTTATCTTATCAGTAAAAGTCTGTTAAAACTTGTTCTTGGGGCTGGGGATGTGGCTCAAGTGGTAGTGTGCTTGCCTGGCATGCGGTCCGGGTTCGATCCTCAGCACCACATACAAACAAAGATGTTGTGTCCGCCAAAAACTAAAAAATAAATATTAAAAAGTTCTCTCTCTCTCTAAAAAAAAAAAAAAAAAAAAAAAAAAAAAAAACTTGTTCTTCATCTTCTTGGATTTTTATTTTTGTCATGGATACTTTTTCCTTTAATAGATATTCAATCTGATTTTAAAGTATGTTTAGATTCTACACCCATGAACAAATTAATTAAGTAAAAATTAACAAAATATTTTTCTTTTTTTTATTGGTTGTTCAAAACATTACAAAGCTCTTGACATATCATATTTTATACATTAGATTCAAGTTGGTTTTGAACTCCCAATTTTACCCCAAATACAGATTGCAGAATCACATCGGTTACACATCCACATTTTTACATAATGCCCTATTAGTAACTGTTGTATTATGCTACCTTTCCTATCCTCTACTATCCCCCCTCCCCTCCGCTCCCACCTTCTCTCTCTACCCCATCTACTGTAATTCATTTCTCTCCTTGTTTATTTTCCCATTCCCCTCACAACCTCTTATATGTAATTTTGTATAACAATGAGGGTCTCCCTCCATTACCATGCAATTTCCCTTTTCTCTCCCTTTCCCTCTCACCTCATGTCTCTGTTTAATGTTAATCTTTTCTTCCTGCTCTTCCTCCCTGCTCTGTTCTTAGTTGCTCTCTTTATATCAAAGAAGATATTTGGTATTTGTTTTTTAGGGATTGGCTAGCTTCACTAAGCATAATCTGCTCTAGTGCCATCCATTTCCCTGCAAATTCCATGATTTTGTCATCTTTTAGTGCTGTGTAATACTCCATGGTGTATAAATGCCACATTTTTTTATCCATTCATCTATTGAAGGGCATCTGGGTTGGTTCCACAGTCTAGCAATTGTGAATTGTGCTGCTATGAACATCGATGTGGCAGTATCCCTGTAGTACGCTCTTTTAAGGTCTTCAGGGAATAGTCCGAGAAGGGCAATAGCTGGGTCAAATGGTGGTTCCATTCCCAGCTTTCCCAGGAATCTCCATACTGCTTTCCATATTGGCTGCACCAGTTTGCAGTCCCACCAGCAATGTACAAGAGTACCCTTTTCCCCACATCCTCGCCAGCACTTGTTGTTTGACTTCATAATGGCTGCCAATCGTTCTGGAGTGAGATGGTATCTTAGGGTGGTTTTGATTTGCATTTCTCTGACTGCTAGAGATGGAGAGAATTTTTTTCATGTACTTGTTGATTGATTGTATGTCCTCCTCTGAGAAGTGTCTGTTCAGGTCCTTGGCCCATTTGTTGATTGGGTTATTTGTTATCTTATTGTCTAATTTTTTGAGTTCTTTGTATACTCTGGATATTAGGGCTCTATCTGAAGTGTGAGGAGTAAAAATTTGTTCCCATGATGTAGGCTCCCTATTTACCTCTCTTATTGTTTCTCTTGCTGAGAGAAAACTTTTCAGTTTAAGTAAGTCCCATTTGTTGATTCTTGTTCTTAACTCTTGTGCTATGGGTGTCCTATTAAGGAATTTGGAGCCCGACCACACAATATGTAGATCAGAGCCAACTTTTTCTTCTATCAGACGCAGAGTCTCTGATTTGATATCTATTTGATGTTTGATCCACTTTGAGTTAACTTTTGTGCATGGCGAGAGGAGGGGATTCAGTTTCATTTTGTTGCATATGGATTTCCAATTTTCCCAACACCATTTGTTGAAGATGCTATCCTTCCTCCATTGCATGCTTTTAGCTCCTTTATCAAATATAAGATAGTTGTAGCTTTGTGGATTAGTCTCTGTGTCCTCTATGCTGTACCATTGGTCCACCCGCCTGTTTTGGTACCAGTAACATGCTGTTTTTGTTACTATTGCTCTGTAGTATAGTTTGAAATCTGGTATCGCTATAGCGCCTGATTCACACTTTCTGCTTAGAATTGCTTTTGCTATTCTGGGTCTTTTATTTTTCCATATGAATTTCATGATTGCTTCATCCATTTCTACAAGAAATGCCGTTGGGATTTTGATTGGCATTGCATTAAACCTAAAGAGAACTTTTGGTAATATCGCCATTTTGATGATGTTAGTTCTGCCTATCCATGAACAGGGTATATTTTTCCATCTTCTAAGATCTTCTTCTACTTCTCTTTTTATGGTTCTGTAGTTTTCATTGTATAAATCTTTCACCTCTTTTGTTAGGTTGATTCCCAAGTATTTTTTTTTTTTTGAGGATATTGTGAATGGAGTGTTTTCCTCATTTCCATTTCAGAAGTTTTGTCGCTGATATACAGAAATGCCTTTGATTTATGCGTGTTGATTTTATATCCTGCCACTTTGCTGTATTCATTTATTAGTTCTAGTAGTTTTTTTGTAGACTCTTTTGGGTCTTCTAGGTATATAATCATGTCTACCACAAATAGTGATAATTTAAGTTCTTCTTTTCCTATTTTTATGCCTTTAATTTCTTTCGTCTGTCTAATTGCTCTGGCCAGTGTTTCGAGAACTATATTGAATAGAAGTGGTGAGAGAGGGCATCCCTGTCTTGTTCCAGATTTTAGAGGGAATGCCTTCAAGTTTTCTCCATACAGAATGATGCTAGCCTGAGGCTTAGCATAGATAGCTTTTACAATGTCGAGGTAAGTTCCTGTTATCCCTAGTTTTTCTAATGTTTTGAACATAAAGGGATGCTGTACTTTGTCGAATGCTTTTTCTGCATCTATCGAGATGATCATATGGTTCTTATCTTTAAGTCTATTGATGTGGTGAATAACATTTATTGATTTCTGTATATTGAACCATCCTTGCATCCCAGGGATGAATCCTACTTGATCATGGTGCACAATTTTTTTGATGTGCCTTTGTATCCGATTCACCAGAATTTTATTGAGGATTTTTGCATCTAGGTTCATCAGAGATATTGGTCTGTAGTTCTCTTTCTTTGAGGTGTCTTTGTCTGGTTTCGGAATCAGGGTGATGTTGGCCTCATAGAATGAATTTGGCAGAGCTCCCTCTTTTTCTATTTCCTGAAATAACTTGAAAAGTATTGTTATTAATTCTTCTTTAAAGGTTTTGTAAAACTCCGCTGTATACCCATCCGGTCCTGGGCTTTTCTTGGTTGGTAGTCTTTTGATTGCTTCTTCTATTTCATCCATTGATATTGGTCTGTTTAAATTGTGTGTATCCTCCTGACTCAGTCTGGGCAAATCATATGACTTAAGAAATTATCGATGTCTTCACTATCTTCTATTTTATTGGAATATAATAATTTCTAATTGTCTTCTGTATTTCTGTAGCATCTGTTGTGATATTGCCTTTTTCATCCCGTTTGTTAGTAATTTGAGTTCTCTCTCTTCTTCTCTTCGTTAGCATGGCTAAGGGTCTGTCGATCTTATTTATTTTTTTGAAGAACCAACTTTTAGTTTTGTTAATTTTTTCAATAGTTTCTTTTGTTTCAATTTCGTTGATCTCCGCTCTGATTTTAATTATTTCTTGCCTTCTGCTACATTTGCTGTTGTTTTGCTCTTCCTTTTCTAGGGCTTTGAGATGAAGTGTGAGCTCATTTATTTGTTGGTTTTTCCTTTTTTTGAGGAATGACCTCCAGGCGATGAATTTCCCTCTTTAAACTGCTTTCATTGTGTCCCATAGATTCTGATATGTTGTGTCTGTATTTTCATTTATCTCTAAGAATTTTTTGATTTCCTCCTTTGTGTCTTCTGTAACCCATTGATCATTCAGTAACATATTGTTCATTTTCCATGTGATGTAGGATTTTTCCTTCCTTCTTTTATCATTGATTTCCAGTTTCATTCCATTATGATCAGATAAAATGCATGGTATTATCTCCACCCCTTTATATTTACTGAGGGTTGCCCTATGGCATAATATATGGTCTTTTTTTGAGAAGGATCCATGTGCTGGTGAGAAAAAAGTTTATCCACTTGATGATGGTTGATATATTCTATATATGTCAGTTAAGTCTAGGTTATTGATTGTGGTATTGAGTTCTATTGTTTCTTTATTCAACTTTTGTTTGGAGGATCTGTCCAATGGTGAGAGAGGTGTGTTGAAGTCACCCATAATTATTGTGTTGTGGTCTATTTGATTCTTGAACTTGAGGAGAATTTGTTTTATGAACTTCTCAGCACCATTATTTGGTGCATAAATATTAATAATTGTTATGTATTGTTGGTGAATGGTTCCTTTTTACAGTATATAATGTCCTTCCTTATCCTTTTTGATTAACTTAGTCTTGAAGTCGATTTTATTCGATATGAGGATGGCCACACCTGCTTGCTTACGAGGACCGTGTGCGTGGTATATTTTTTCCCAACCTTTCACCTTCAGCCTGTGTATGTCTTTTCCAATCAGATGTGTCTCCTGGAGGCAGCATATTGTTGGATTTGTTTTTTTAATCCATGTTACCAGCCTATGTCACTTTATTGGAGAGTTTAAGCCATTGACGTTTAGAGTTACTATTGATATATGGTTTGTACTTCCAGCCATGTTTGATTATTTATCTTCTTTTTTTTTAATTTAGTTTGTTTCTCCATGTTTAGCTTTCCCCCCGCCCTCTGTCTTTACAGAGGCACTTCCCACTGATGGTTTTGGTTATTGTTTTTCATTTCTTCCTCGTGTAGTGTTTTGCTCAATATGCTTTGCAATGCTGATTTTCTGGCTGCAAATTATTTTAGGTTTTGTTTATCATGAAAGATTTTTATTTTGTTGTCATACCTGAAGCTTAATTTTGCTGGATACAGAATTCTTGGTTGGCATCCATTGTCTTTCAGTGTTTGAAATACGTTGTTCCAGGATCTTCTCGCTTTCAGCGTCTGTGATGAAAAATCCGTTGTTAATCTTATTGGTTTATCCCTGAATGCAATCTGCCTCCTTTCTCTTGTAGCTTTTAATATTTTCTCTTTGTTCTGTATATTGGATATCTTCATAACAATGTGTCTTGGTGTTGGTCTACTGTGATTTTGTGTGCTCGGTGTCCTGTATGCATCTACAATTTGTATATCCGTTTCCTTTTTTATTTCTGGAAAGTTTTCTGTAATTATTTCATTCAGCAGGTTACTCATTCCCTTGGTTTGAATCTCTGTACCTTCCTCTATCCCAATGACTCGTAAGTTTGGTTTTTTTATGTTATCCCATATCTCTTGGATGTTTTTCTCGTGATTTTTTACCAGCCTTTCTGAGTTGGCTAGACTCTTTTCAAGATAATATATTTTGTCTTCATTATCTGACGTTCTGGCTTCTACTTGTTCCACTCTGTTAGTGATACTCTCAATTAAGTTTTTAATTTGGTTTATCATTTCCTTCATTTCTAGAATTATTGTTTGATTTCTCTTATAGTCTCTATCTCCTGATAAAGATGCTTAACTTCTTCTTTTATCTGTTTATGTAATTCATTTTCAAAGTGTTCTTTCACTGTTTGGATTTGCTGTGTCATATCCTCTTTAAGGTTCCATTCCATCTGTCTAAGGTATTCCTTGAGTTCTTTATATGACCATTTTTCTGATGACTCTAGGTCCTCCTGAATATTTAGGCTGTCCTTCATTGTTTGCACTCCTTTTCCTCCTTGATTTTTTATGCTGCTCATGTTACTTCTTGTTCTGTTTGACTGCTGAGTTACTGTTTACTCTTATAAATTTATTTGATGCTTGGGAGGAAAGATATTAGAAGGGAAGGGAAGAAGTCACTGTCATGCTGGTTTCAATGAATTTATCTCCTCCGCCCATGACGTCAGTTCTCTGCCATGGTGGTATCCCATGCAAATGGTGACCATTAGTTCCCTTTGCCAGGTGATCAATGCAATGGGTGGGTCCTGATTGTCTCTCTCAAGCCCTGTTTCAATCCTGTGGCCACTGCCTATGAAGGCTCGGTTTGCTTTTACCCCACAGTAAAAATATTTAATTATTTTCCTGTCTTACATTCTTTCATAGCACCTTTATTAAGAACCTCAAGTACTTTGTGCAAGCTGGTGCAGAATGACTTGCTACTGCAGGTCAAGGACACAGGCGCCACTGGCTCCTTCAAGCTCAGTTGCCAAAAGCTGGCGGCCAGCTAACTGTGCGCCCCTTTTCCACGCCTGACATGCACAAACCCAAGAAGCAGGCAGCACGGCGCCACGCGGACCCCTGACCCACCAAGGGTGCCATAGCAGACAAGCACGCACCCCCAAAGGCTGCTGCCACCGAGGACAAGGGCAGCAGCAGCAGCAGCAGCAAAGCCAAAAAGGCAGTGGCTGGGAGCAAGAAGTTAAAGAAAGCCGCGAAGCCCAGTGTCTCCAAGGTGCCCAAGGGCTGCAAGTGAGCGCCCAGGCCCCACACACGACAATGTGGAGGGGGACCTTCCCCGCTGGGCCATGACCTCCCCTCCCCTCCCCCACATGCCGCTCTAACAAAATATTTTTCTATGACAATTTAATTCAAAGAAGTTCTCAGAGCAAGTCATTCAAAGGAACATACTGTATTTGCAGTCAGAGAAGCCTAAATATATGCCTAATTTTAGGTTCAAGCAGGGTTTTCTACACTTGTCATACATTCATAAATTGAACTGTGCTTATCACTGTCATGCAGATGTGATATATATTTATTTTTCCACTCTTTATTGTTATATGGGATAAATCATTGGAGCTACTGAAATGTCTGTTAGATATTAAATCATTGATGTCAGCTACCAAGTCAACTCATTTACCTCGAAAGGAGGATGCCTTGGCTCCTGACTCCTTTTTTTTTTTTTTTCATTTTTGTTTCTTGAACTGGTACCAACTGCATCTCAAGTGCCTGGGTGTACAAGATGATGGATATGATTTGAAGACTTACATTATCATTCCCCCCCGCCTTTCTCTTTTTTTTTTTCAAGACTGAAAATTTGTTTACCCCAAATTTACTTACCCATTATCAGTTAGACTACAAGTTCAAAATGTGCAATTTTTTTCTTTTTTGAACTTCAGAAGTTAGAGCCCACAAATCTCTTCCAAAGCTCAAATTAATGTACTATTTGTCTACATGTGAATAGGGTCTAATATATATGGTATTTTGGCTCATGATAGTTGATAGAATTCATGTTATGTTAAAAAAAAAAAAGCATGAATTCCACAATTAAATTTCCCTATTGGATACTTCTTGGACAAATGCATTGATTTAAAATTACTCTCATTACTTAGAGTTATTTTATTCCTAGACAAGCATAATTTACAGCTTTGCTGTACATTGACATCTAGGGAGATAAATCTTTTGAATTTTTATTCATAAGCTGCATGTATGAATACACTGTTAGAGTGCTTCTGTTTTAAGAGCAATTTTCCTTAGTTTTCATTACTGTCATATATTAAGTTTAGTTTTAATGTTTAAAAAAATTGTCCAATCTTAAATAATAATGACTCTTAAACTTACTTTTCCCCTATATATTTCAGCATTAAATAAAAATCATTGTTTTCTTTGACACTGTTATGAACACAGATTTTATATACACACCCACATCATATTCACTGAATTTCCTCTCTTTAGGTAATTATAGAAAAAACCCTAACAAAATTAAATTTTCTCAATCATCTGCATATTGTGAAATTGCTATGCCGAATAAAAATTGTACCAGATAAAATTAAATAGATAAGGAAGGAATTATTAAACCTATTATAATACAGGAAGGATATCAGAGGACAATTGAACTCAATTGCACTGAAACAAAAGGAGGAAGAGTTTTCAAGTATTGGGATGAGCTAGTTGAAAAGTTCTAGAAAATACTGGAGAGAGAAAATAATGTGTAGAGCACACTGTGGTACTCCTGAGTTTGCAGATGTTGTGCTTGCTAATTGGAGTCACCAGAAGGTAGACACTTATTCTCCTACAAAAATGAAGTAAGACTAATAATACTTCCAATGTTTTCATCTTAGTAAGATAAATACCAGGCCCTGCAATTATTCTCTTTGAGTTGAATAGTCATTCAAGATAATTTTTCCACTAAATTATTACTGTAATACATGACCTTTATACTAAATAGTCAAGCAAGGTAGAAGCATTCAAAAAGAGAAGGGCAACTGGAAAATGTAGAGAACTAACTAGGACAAATGAAGCATATTTCAGAAATAGTGAATAATATCCAACATCAAAGCATGTTTTAAGACCCTGTGGTCACCCTTTTATATATTTTCCTTTTGAATTATTCCTCTTCCTACCTATTATCCACCCCACATCACTGTTATATATTTAAAACAGATCTCTGATCATATCATCCCCTCTCTCTCTCTCTCTCTCTCTCTCTCTCTCCCTATCCCCCATCTCTCTCTCTCTCATACAACCACATCAAAAAGAAAAAATAGAGAAAGACATTAATCTAAGCCCTTTATTTATTTATTTGGTACCAGAGATTGAACTCAGGGGCACAGAACCACTGAGCCATGTCCCTAGCTCTTTTTGTATTTTATTTAGAGACAGGGTCTCACTGAGTTGCTTAGCACCTCACTGTTGCTAAGGCTGGCTTTAAACTCGAGATCTTCCTGTCTTAGCTTCCCAAGCAGCCGGGATTACAGGCTTGCACCAATGCACCAGGGCCTATGATTATTAACTCAAATAATCCTCAAAGCATCCCTATAATGTAGGTGCACTTAAAGTCCTCATATTTACAGATGAAAACTCTGAAGTACAGAAAAATTAAGTCACTTTCTGCAGCAGTCTGGCTGGGCATAAAATCACCAGGAGGTAACGAGCCACTTGTAGGTTCAAACAGGAACTACTTTATTGCCAGAACCCAATGTGAACTCTCCAGAACTCCACAGAAACTCCGCAAGAACCAACGGGAACTCCACAAGATCTCAAAAGTAACGGGCACCCGAGGTAGCAGGAGCCGCCTTATTGCCGGACAGCAGAGGTTTACATACACAACTGAATACACAGTTTGCCTCAATTCAGCATCATTCAGTTACAGCAATCAGTCATTATCTTAATAATTATACACAACCCAATTCAATTATCATCATCTTTTTTAAAATTTCTCTTTTTTTAATTTTTTATTGTTGGTTGTTCAAAACATTACATAGTTCTTGATATATCATATTTCACACTTTGATTCAAGTGGGTTATGAGCTCCCATTTTTACCCCATATACAGATTGCAGAATCACATCAGTTACACATCCATTGAATTTCATATTGCCATACTAGTGTCTGTTGTGTTCTGCTGCCTTTCCTATCCTCTACTATCCTCCCTCCCCTCCCCTCCCCTCCCCTCTTCTCTCTCTGCCCCCTCTACTGACATTCATTTGTCCCCCTTGTATTATTTTTCCCTTTCCCCTCACTTCCTCTTGTATGTACTTTTGTATAACTCTGAGGGTCTCCTTCCATTTCCATGCAATTTCCCTTCTCTCTCCCTTTCCCTCCCACCTCTCATCCCTGTTTAATGTTAATCTTCTCCTGCTCTTCGTCCCTACTCTGTTCTTAGTTACTCTCCTTATATCAAAGAAGACATTTGGCATTTGTTTTTTAGGGATTGGCTAGCTTCACTTAGCATAATCTTCTCTAATGCCATCCATTTCCCTGTAAATTCTATGATTTTGTCATTTTTTAATGCAGAGTAATACTCCATTGTGTATATCATCATCTTAATGGCTTGCTAGCATTACTTCTCAACCACTCCTTCCGGCAAAATACCAGGCGCCATCCTGACCTGGGTGTGGCTCTCAACAACTTTCCATATGTTACACAGCTACTAAGTGCTAGAAGTTATATTCAGTTCACCAAAACTGGTTTCAATCTATTCTCTTAATCCCTGACCATGCTGAAGCCAGCAAGGCTCCAGATGATCACGCCCCTGCCCATGTTACCATCTTTATCTCATCCAGCTGTCCTCCTCTAATGCTATTCTCAGCCACTCCAAATCCCTATTGTCAGCAAAATCATGAATCCCCTCTCTGCTTCAGCACCCTCACTTCCTTCACTTAGCCTAACCCTTCTATTTAAAGAGTATATGCCCCCAATCACTTATCTCCTCAGGTGTATGGGCTTTTCTTGTTTACTAGGTCTCAGCCTAAATATCACTCACCCATCTCCCTATCCAGGCTCCTCCTGCCACCACTACTCCCTTTTCTGTTCTTCCCCTTCATTTTTCTTACACACTTTGTAGTTATATATTCATTTATTTATTCTTCGATGTTTCATTGGACTCTATAAAAATAAGAAACATGACACCAATATTGAATTTTTCACATTGTAAACCTCAGTACATATTCATTGATTAAATAAATGAAACATGGTTATGATTCCATGGAAATGACTGAAATATATAAAACAGCAGGCATAAGTGAACTCAAAATTTATAGAAACTAAATCAATAAGAGTGGCATTTTTGTTTTGTTCTGTTTTCTGTTAGGCTAGAACAGGCTGAAGGTAGAGTTGAGGTTAAAAAATTGCTATGAATCTTTTCTACTTGTAGTATAGCAGTGGTGACACTTGCTCGAGGTCAAATTCTTCCTCCAGAAGGGTAAATTTGAGGGAGGTAAACTTAGAATCCTTCACATCCTCAAAGTCTCTTAGTTCCTAGGGTGTATAAATGGGGACCTACAGCTTCAAGTTCTAGGAAGCCTCCTACCCCTGATGCTCAGGGACAAATGACACAAAGGTACTACTTTGATATGATGCTGCCACAAACAGAAGCTTCTCCAGAGTTTCTATTTTCACTAACACTATTGATTCACTATTGCTGGCTTTTATGTGTCAGCACCTGCACTGCTGTCTCAGGGATTCACTGCCTCAGGCTTAATTTATCTGCTTCTTTAACATTCCAACTTCCCCTTCTTTGACAGTGAAACAGCAGCAGCTTTTCCACATTTTCTTTGTCTGGACTCAATAAAAAACTCTACCCAAACCTTCTAGATAAGTTAAATAATTCAGGCCAGACAATAACTAACTGCAGCCCAAGGATGTTTTTTGGATCTTTTTTTGTTTTCCTTCCTCTGGGGAACTGACAGGAAGCAAATTGATCATCCTGCTTTTTTTTTTTTTCAGTGAAGTGAGGCTGTTAGCACTAAGAAGGGAAAAATCAGTCCGGGTTAGCACGCCCCCTGCTGGAAATCTGCATTCCTACCCCTTCCCTTCTTGCCTCAACCCAGATTTTGGACAATCTAAAGGATTCTCTCTCTCTTATCTTCTCTCTTCTCTCTCCTCTCTCCACTCTCCTCTCCCCTCTCTTCTATCTTCTCTCCCTTTTGCCTCTACCCTCCCCTCTCTTCCCTCTCTCCTCTCTCCTGGCCATTTTGAAGGATTCTCTCTCTCTTCTCTCCTCTTTCTCTCTGTCCCTTGTGTTACACAACCAAAACCAAGCTTCCTGAGGTGTTGAGAATAATCAGAGCCTGGAATATTTAAAGCTTCTGGAAGAAATGAGGTTTAAGAAGGAAAAAATAAAGGGAAGGGACTAAGGTATTCTATGCATAAGCAATGATAAATTTCATAATTTGAAAACTACCATTACATTATTTCATGCTATTAGAGCAGAAGATGAAATAAAAATGAGGTAAATATAATAAGACCAAGATAAGCCAGTATGTTTACCTTATCATATGCTCATGGTAAAGATTTTGATTTTATGCACATACTTTTATAGGAGGTTTATCTTTGGAGTCAGGCAGCATAAAGTTTTGACTTTGATTGTGACTTACTAGTTTTGTTAATTTTGTCAGTATAGTTACTCTTTGCAAGAAGCTGTGTTGATGTTAGTAATATTATATCGCAGATGGATATAAACTATATGCCAATGAATTTATTGGGTCATTTAGTGCCACTTTGTTATCACCATTGTTATCATTATCAGTGTTATTGTTTAGTCCAAAAGATTACTGGAACTACTGCATTTAGCTGGAAAGGACTCAAAAAGTTTCTCCTGTCATTGCATTGTAAGACATAATGGATATTCAATAAATACTTAATAAGAAAACAAAATAAAAATTGTAGCAGCAGACTACTTTGGAAAAGATTTTGATAAGGAAAACCACATCTATTATAAGAGATACACAGTATCTCTTTCACAAAAAATGTACCACCTTTGTGCTATAGGGCCATTAAATGGGCATTCTTAATCATTCCTTGCTATAGAGGATTGAGGGACTAGGATTTCAGTATGATTCAAATTAGTCATTTCTGTTGTCAAGATCATCACTGAGAAAGTTAAAGCATTGTTCTAAGAAACGAAAAAATAAACAAACATACATAACAACCTTGTCTTCCTCCATCAAATATTTTCAGTAAAGAAAAATTTAAATTGAGGTACAATTTCAAAATCTATGCCCATTCTTTTAAATGAAGAACATGAGTATTCCAACCCAATCATATCACATTTTATAGAGTAAAAATCTCTTTGTGGACACTGAGTTCTAAATACCACTGGGAAAAGACTTCTCTTGCTCTTTGATATTAAATGTAATATGAAGGAAAGACACGGTAAACAGCATGGGCACTGGATGGAATGGATAGTGACAATGTGTGCTGTGTCAGTGTCACTTCCCAAGTCTCCTTGCTAGAGATCTTCAGCTACAGGGCTGACACATGAGGTGACAATGTTCTTTCAGCTATCGTCAAAGTAGGCTCAGCCTCTCTGTTTTAAAACTCAGCGACTCTATTAGTGGGAAATTTTGCAGGGGTCTATATAGGGAATAGGATTCATGGACAGTATTCACCTTTTGGAGTGTTATAAAGAGCCCTTTGACCGTAAGGTTTTTTTGACACATATTAGAGGCTTACTTTACAAAACAAGACAAAACAAAAACCACCTCAAAACTCTTAGTTCTTTAAACTCTTGTCTTTTGGTCCCCAAGAATTTGAAGTTTTGTATGTGACAAGAATATATCTGTTTTAAAAGTAGAAAATGATTTTTCCCTATAGAAATTAAATTTGAATTGCTAAATTTTCTAGAAGCTCAGGGGAATTTCCTTATAAAATTGAATTAAAACATGGTAACATCATAATGAGAAGAATGGATCTGGGTGTTGGGGATCATCCCCACTTGTTCCAATGTGTAATAGTCTGGCCTTCTGTGCCTCGGCCTGATCACACCATTTTTCTCTTAAATTCCCCTGGTTCTACTTCTCCATCTTCCTTTTTATTATCACTAAACCTTCCATTCCTGGATGCTATTGTACTGGCTTCTCCTCACGCAGGTCTTATAATAGTTTATGCTTGATAATATGCTGCAATAAACAACAATGACAAGTAAAAGCATTATTGAATTGCTGTCTTCTGGGATACTGAATCTGAATAGTCACTTGAAACCATTGTGCTTTTTCTTGGGCACTCATTTCTTAGTATTATGTCTTTCAAATTCAGGTGATTAAAGATAACAATTTCTGTATCCTCTGTGAAAATGTAACATTTTTAACATCAGTGTTGATACACACACACACACACACATATACTCACACACACACGTGCATATAGCTAGCTGTATACCTATCACTTGATTGACTTTGTCTCTAATTCAGCAAGCAAAAGTACTCAGTATATTTTAGTATCTCTCCATAAAACTGAAGGTCAACCACCACCATATGAGTATATAGTAGAGGATCAAAGCATTTGATCAAAATTCTCAGATATTGAAATCAGTGTCAACCCCTTGCCAATTTTATGATCATGTTTAAGTAACTCAGTTTTTCTCAGATGAGATTAAAGGGAAAATAAAGGTTAAAATAATGGACAATTTGCAAGACTAATTCAAGTGAAAAACTTAGAAGAGTTTTGGCATGGATAGATATTCAAAAAAATTTAATTATTGTCATAACCAGACATAACATCATTGGTTACTGATAGTGTACATCGCTGCTGACAGGGTCTTAAAAGAAAAGTCACATTCAGGGCCTGGGGATATAACTCAGTTGGTAACGTGCTTGCCTCTCATGCACAAACCCTGGGTTCAATCCTCAGGGCCACAAAAAAAGTCACATTCAATTAATTTGGCATGACTTGTAGTTTATACAATATGTCAGGCATATAAAAATCTTCTAATGTAAACAAAAGTGGCATAGTTTTGTAAGAAAGATATGCTCACTACTAGGTGAAAGGCAAGAAGCATAAATTGAAATTTGTTTGAAATATTGGTAGAGCATTTATCATCATCTGGGTTTTCAGGAAAAATTTCCAAAAGGAGATCTTATTTGAATTGAGTAATGAAAACTGATGAGATAAAATAAGTTAGAGGGATCCTTTCAGGAGGACAGATATAAATAAAATAATAAAGATTTAACAATGGTGTGCAAAAACTCAGGTCAAAGTGGATCAAGGATTTAAGTATTAGACCAGAAACCCTTCATATACTAGAAGAAAGAGTAAGCCCAATACTCCAACATATCAACTCAAGAAATGTTCTTTAATAAGATTACTGAAGCACAAGTAGTAAAATCATAATCAATAAATGAAATAACATCAAACCAAAAAACTTCATCATAGCAAAGGAAGTAATCAAGAGTGTGAAAAGAGAGCCTACAGAATGGGAGATACATAAAATACTCAAAAAACTTAACCCACACATAACAACAACAGCAAATTGATTAATCCAATCAATAAATGGACAAAGGAACTGAACAGATACTTCACAGAAGAAGAAATACAAATGGTGAACAAATATATTTAAAAAAAATGTTTAATATCTCTAGCAATTAGAGAAGAGCTCTCTCACTTCAGTCAGAACGGCAGTTATCAAGAATACAAGTAACAATAAATTTTGATAAGTATGTGGAAAAAAGATACACTTACACATTGCTGGTGGGAGTGCAAATTGGTGCAACCACTCTCGAAAGCAGTATGGAGAGCTCTCAAAAATCTTGGAATGCAACTATCATCTGATTCAGTTATTTCACTCCTCAGGATATACCCAAATGATTTAAAATTAGCATACTGTAGTGGCATTGCCACATCAATGTTTGTAGCAGCTCTATTCACAATAGCTAAGCAATGCAACCAACTTAAGTATCTGTTTTAGTCATGCTTTTTGCAACTGACTAAAAGATCTGATAAGAATAATTTTAGAGGTGGAAAAGTTTGTTTGAGGGCTCATGGTTTCAGAGGTCTCAGTCCATAGACCACTGGCTTCATTCCTCAGGTCTCAAGTTGAGGCAGACCATCATGGCAGAAGAATATATGGAAGGAAGTGGCTCACATGATTATCAGGAAGCAGAAAGAGACTCCATTTTCCAGATACAAATATATGACCCCTGTACACCCCCAATAAACCACTTCTTTTAGCCACTCCATACATGCCTTTGGTTAGCACTCAGTCCCATCAGGGTATTAATTCACTGATTGGATTATTGCTTTCATAATCCAATCATTTCTTCTCTAAACCTTCTTGCATTATCTCACATATGAGCTTTTGCTGGACACATCACATCTAAATCATAAAACTACTCTTCAATAGATGAATGGTAAAGAAAATGTGGTATAAATAAATACACAACAAGGTATATATACTCATCCATAAAGAAGAATGAGTTTATGACATTTGGCAGCAAATAGATAGATATGGAGACTATCATGCTATGTGAAACAAGCCAATTTCAAAAAACCTAAAGGTGTATATTTTCTCTGATCTCACCCCAAATAAGGGGTGGGGAAGTAAGGAGAAGAATAGATGTTCATTGTGGGGAGCCACTCTGAATGATTCGCGTTTTGAGAGGCTTTGGCCATCACTACATCTCTTAGTAACTTGGACATTGCCCTGGTCCGGAAGTTTGAGGATGTGTCTTCAGATGTAGGCATTGACCTACAGCCCTTGGTTCAAATTACATTCACAGTGTCCCTTGTAACTCCGCCCCTTTTTACCTTTTTTGGATGGAACTTTTAAGAATGAGCGTCCTCCCAATAAAAGCCCATTTCCTAACATGGTCGCTCTCTGTAGCCAGACTTTCATGACTATCCCTTGCTCTTCCATTTGGGGAGCTTGAGGTTGAGAGTGGAGGAGGAGTCCTGAAGCTTGTTTAAAGGTAAAGTGTGTGTCTGTGTTACTTGGTGTCCCTGGAAATTCACACGAGCTACCTTAAGTTCAGCTGCCCCCATGGTTTGGGGTGGCAGTTCATTAGATTAGACAGTGGAGAACTGAGGGAGGCAGGGTTAAGCAAAGGAAAGACTGTGGAATAAATCCGACACAATTTTCCCATGTATATATAATAAAACAACACAATGAGTCTCACTACCATGTACATCCATAAGAATGGGACTCTAACTAGAATAAGATATTTTTCATGCATATATAATTATATCAAAATGGGTTCTGTTGTCACATATAACTAAAATTAACCAATAAATGATTTTTTTTTTAAAGACAAATATGGCTGGAAGATGTGAGTCATTCTGCTCCATCTTTGCCAGGCATCCTGCAGCATCTCCTAAGTTTCCTCTATGGAACAGAGTTTAAAAGCTGCTATAGCACAGAGATATATCTAAGATATAGAATCAGTATTCCCCCTTTTATTTAATAATCTTTTTTGGTGTCTCATCATCTATAGTTTCAAGGTATTCTTCACTTTGTAAAATAAATCTCTGCAAGAGTTCATAAGAACCCTAGTTTTATTTCTCTAGATGTCAAATAAATATTGCATTCAATAAAAATAAACAAATGGCATGCAAATGAATTGCATATAGTTCAGTACTTTTGAAGTAAGAGTCATAGGAAATGTACACACAGAAAGAGAGGCCATGTTGTATGCAAAAGCATTATCATAGATAGTTCACACTCCTATGACAAAAATATTGTAGATGGATAGCTTACCAATAAATACATAGTTATTAGAATGTCACAGGCAAAGTTGATGAGAGATCTGGTTACTAGTGTAAGCCTGTTTCTTGGGCTTCCCACAGTTACTTTCTTGCTTGTCCTTATATGGCGTATGGAGGACATTCATCCCATCTCATAAGGGTACTAATCTCATCACTTTTGTCAGGAAATCTCCACCTTCATGACTTAATAATCTCCAAAAGACCTTATCTCCTAAGACCATCTCACTGGGGTTACGATTTTTATCAATAGACCACAAAATTCCAGACACACTTGATTTTAACAAAAGATTATAAAAACAAATGGTCAGAAAAGTTAAAGAGAACCTGGAAAAAGAAAAATCAAAGACAAAAAGGAAAAGAAGTTTATGTACATATGAACAATGTCAAATTCATCAAAAGATTTCAGGAGCACAAGGGGCTAAAACCTGTTCATTCAATTTTGCAATTAAAATGAAATTTCTGGAGTTGACCAACTAGATCAGTGAATGGTGAATCTAGAAAATGATCTGGATTAACATCTGAATAAGTAGGGGGAAACAAAAGGGAAGGCTAAGTGAAGTCATAATATGAAAATTGATTCCTTATGAAACTTGAATTAACTTGGGAAGAAAAGGGTAAATATTTTGATAGGAAGGGGAATAGACAGGGCATGACCTTGATGATGATGGAAGAGTAGAGTTCATGGAGAGATACAGACAGTAGATGAGGTGACTGATAGAAAAGGCTCTCCGAAAAACATGAAATGAGATTTTCTTCAGATACAAGGCATGGCATCTTGTTTCATGATATTTGAGAAAATAATACCTTTAGATACAGGAAAATCTGTAGGCTAAGCAACAGGAAATTGTAAGAAAAATGAAGGACCCAGAGCAGGTATTTCTTTAAGGGAGAAGGACAGATGATGTGGTAGCAAGATGAAGAAAGAAGCAAATGAAACAGAAGAAAAACAAGCACTGAAAATGGGTAAAGCCATCAATGAAACATCTGCTAAACAGATTTTGTTTAGTAATTGATACTTAATGGTACAATCAAAATATCTAGAAAAAGGTCCATATGCAAACTTTATATAAAATAACACAGAGACCCCCTGAGGTTATCAGCAACATCATTGTCACCCGAAGACCAGCAGGATCTGGGAACAGTGAAGTAGCAGTCAAGGGAGAATTCCATTAATCTTAGTTTTGAAGACTGGGATGACTATTTAACAGGTTTCAACCCAAAGCAGACATATAACCCTTGACCATACTCCTTTTCACCACCCTTCACTCACCTTATACTATGTATCTTCTTCTTCACCTTAGAACTAGTGCACGCCATTGTAATTGGGTCAGTGCTGGCAGGGTACAACAAGCCAAGAAATACAGGTGGCTTCCAGAAGATAGAAGATAGAAACGGTCCAAAGAGTATGATCCTTAATTATCCAACATTAAGAAAATCATGCTGAAAACTTCCTTTTACAATTTGTGTTTCCAGAACTTAGTATAACATGTTTTTATTGTTCAAACTACTAAGTTTGTGGCAATTTATTACAGCAGAAAAACAAACAGAAAACACAACCGAAAAGGATTCACCATAATTAACCTTTTCCTTTTAGAATTTTAATAAATTTAATCACATGTAATCTAACTGTAGATAGAGAGTTACAGTTTGGTAGTGAGTTAACCTGAGGAGCAAGATTATTGAATTCATAGTCCTAAGGGCCTATTCTCCTTCATAACTTAACACAATTACACTGCACCACAGACTTGAAATTAGTCCCATAGAGTCAAAGGAGCAGGTCTTCAGTGAGACTCTAATAACACTGAACAATTATGCACCACAACTGTCATTGCATGAATCTTAGTTTGTAAAAAAACAAAAAACAAAACAATACAAAAAATTCAGCAAAAGCTGTGTCCTTAATAGAAACAGAAAACATTGCCTATGAAATGCAAATCACCTTTTCTTCATGAGCAAGGAAATGCCTTACTTGGTTCTAGAAAATAGCAATGAAATTTGATCCAAAATAATTTGAGAATATTCCCATAAAGAGTGCTAGAAGTGTGAGGAAAATCCCAAGCAGCTATATACCTGTTCAAAATGGGACAGATACAACTTAGTAAAATACATATTAACACATCAAAATGAAAGAAAGAAATGGTTAGGTTATCTCCAGCATCTTGCAGTAGGTGAGGGAAAGAGATATGAGATTGCTTCAAAGCATTCCAAAAAATATACATTCCCCAACAAGCTTCCAAGTTGACATATGGGAGATTGCTTAATTTTGGCCCAGACTGTTTGAAGGATTGTGAATTATGTATCATGCTGAGTTTCATTTTACAGAAGTATAATCCCTTTCCCCAAAGCAAACATATACATTAATTCCTAAACCTTCCTGAAAATGATAAAAGTAAAATACTTTTTATTCCTTAGTTTTGTTTTCAATATGACTAGCAAGTTTTTTTTTGCTATATATGTTGATTGTTCTTTTCTATAAAAATTGTCTTTCTTTTTCTATGAAAACTACTTATATAGAAGTTTTAGTAACATAAATAAAAAATAAACCCCAAAGTACAACTTTTTACTTGAGAGTGTTATATAGCATTAGAAAAGTTAAAATTTGGGGGGTCTGGTATTATTTCTATTATATTTAGAGAATTTTCTGTGAAGATATTTTGAATGTATGGCAGAGAGAGCGGATGTTTTGATGGGTTTGAACCTGTGTGCACACAGGCGTGCACACACACACACACAAACTCAGAATCACAAGTAGAAGGACAGTGAAAAGAAAGAAATGTTAATTAATTGCATCTTCATTATGATGGGGAAGGACACTTGGGCTATAGAATAGTTTTTAATCCCAAAGTTTTGATATCATTTGACATCCTGGTTTTGTTTGCATATTGATCTTCAAGATAGGCTGAGCAACGTCATAACATGTAAATGGGTCTAACTAGAATAAAATATGAATGAATTGATGTAGGTGCCGCAGTCCGGCTGCAGCAAACTAACGGGGGGGGGGGGTGACGAATAACTTGTGTACGTTGATACAGCAGGAGAGGGAGCCGTTTATTGTAGGACAAGAGCAGTATTTATACATTCCACACAGCTTATCTAATTAGCATAAACTAGATACATCAGTCAACCAATAAGAAATCTTCATATTTAATGGCTTGCTGGTGTTACTTCACAAACCACTCCCTCTGGCATTTTGCCAGGCGCCATCCAGACTTGTTTACAGACTCTTAACATTTCTCTGGCAAAATGCCAGGCGCCATCCTGACTTGCTTACAAACTCTAACATGTAGGTATTGGATGCAAGAAAATAGAAAGTAGTATGGAAGATGCCTATGGCCCCCGAAAGTTGGCAAGTGTAGATGTGGTATGTTTTCTTCTTAATCACTGTTGATCAAACTTTCATCAAATGGCCCTACATGGATTCAAAAGTTGGAAATATGGTTTGAGTTCTGTGCCCATTTCCCACAACCAAACATTATGGAATAACTATTGTTATGGTGTGGATACAAGGTGTTCCTCCACCAAAGATCTTGTGTTAGAAAATACAGAAATATTGAGAGTGAAATGATTGCATTATGAGAGCTATAAATACCACTAGTAGATTATTACATTTCATGGATTAAAATTTGAATGGACCACTGGTTGATAACTGTACACAAGTGGTGCATAACTAGAAGATGTCAGTCACTGGCGATGTGCCCTTAGGATTATATATCTTGTCACTGGCTGCTCCTGATTTCTCTGCTTCCTGGATGCCTGAGCTGAGCTAATTCCCTCTGCCATGCCTTTCTGCCATGATGTTCTTCCTCACCTCAGGCCCAGGGCAATGGAACTGGATGAACATGGACCGAACCTCTGAAAGTGTGAACCCAAATAAACTTTTCATCCTCTCTAAGTTCTTCTTGTTGGGTATTTTGGTCAAACTGAAGAAAAGCTGACTGAAATGATCACTCTCTACCACAATCTGTATACATACTGATGATAACAGTGAACATTAGGTTATGTACTGTTTGCAAATGTTAAATTTCCCTAACTTATTTGCTATTCACAATTCTCCAGCACTCAGAAATAAACTGTTGTTCTTTCAGCCTTGATTCAGAGGTATTTGGAGATATTAACAGATGCCATTGATAAGAATATTAAATAAGGGTCATATAATTCCCACCAAATTAGCATTATATTGACAAAATAAATTGACAGAAAAGGGGGAGCATTTTGATACAAAAGAAATCATGGTTCACTTTCCTCTTTGTATCATATTTCTTGAGATTCTGAGATGATCTTTTTAAAATTTACATTAAATTATCTGATGTTAAAACACTTTTAATACAGAGAATTGCTATTTTTTCTATTTTGTTCATAAAATTTATGAAGGAATGTTTGAATTATAAAATTCAAATCATAATCCTTGATCTGAGTTTATTATTGCACATGTCCTATTATTGTTAGAATCTTAGTATTAACAATAAGTAGATTTTTTTTTGTAAATAACTATCAGATACAGGAAACTAAAAGAATATACAAAAAGGTAAGTAATGACCCACTCAAACGTCAAAGTAAATATGTATTCATAACATACTTTTTGTTTTTAATCTATATATAGAAACCCTTTACCACATTAAGAATGTCTCTAATTTTTTTTTTCCAATAAAAGGTTTTAGTTTTCTGTCATACAGTGAAATAAATACGATTGTTTTAAATCCCAAATTCACGAGACTGAAAATGGAGTAAACCACCTATATGTTCAATAAAATAAGTCATTATTGACTGTGGATTAAATCCCTCTAACTCAAGGGTTAAAAAACATGTTACAGGAATAACAGAAACATTCTAAAGCAACATTCCTTACAGAAAGCAGAAGATGTTCCACAGCATTGAACATTAATGGATATACGTGTTGCTTCCATAAATTATAAACCAGTCATCAGAACACATAGAGAAAAAAATATGAAATAGGAAATGATACAATCCATGGATGCGAGAAGGCACAACAATTGCAGTACAAGTTTGGCTTCAAAAATCTGTCAGCTATTTCCTCAGAGTATGTTAACTGAAGGAGAAAAATAGAGCTCCAGGAAATGTGGCCATGTAGCATTTCAACTGGAGTCTCCTAATTGTAGAGTTTGAAAAGCCATTCTTCCTTTTCAGCTCAAAGAAAGGTGATGGTTTGTGACCAGAGGGCAACTTGTTCAGATTTCAAATTGTACTCTTTCTTGCCTCCTATGATTACTGTACACTTGGTCTGAAGTTGCCTGTAAGTTTTGTTTACCCAGAAAAATAAATCGCCATTTCTTTTCAACATTAAATGTTTCAAAATTTGAGCTTTTGCACCTATTTTTTTAATAACTTTGTATATCTTGCTTTAGATTATGTACATCTATGAAATCTTTTTGAAAATTCCATGTATATGTAAACTCTACTGGAGAAATTAAAAATTTGGTATAAATTAAATAAGGCAAATTAAGATTATAAAATAAATTTTACCTTTCTATTACATTCTATTACATTTGCAAACAAAGGAAAGTCTAGGAGAAATGATTTAATTTTTAAAAATTATTTGTGTGCAGTTATAATAATTATCATGGCATGATGTCCTAAATATTTTAAATATCAAATGGAGCATTCATGTTATAAGAATGTTTCCCCAAACAAATGCTACATATATAATAATGCAGTTACATGGGATAAATTAATGAAGCAAACATTTTCAAAAAAATCCTGAATTTTCTAAACATTTCAGCATATATGACTTTGATTTTCTTCTGTTTCTATTTCAACATTTTGGATCATACATTATATTCAGGTCTTACAGAAAAAAGTGGAAGTTCTCACAAATTTTATCATATACTTTCAATTTTCAAATTGGATAAAACAAAATTTGAGACATAAAATTTGTAGGTACTTTTGCAGAGGTGACAATGTTTTAAAAGCCTCATCTGGTTCTTTTCTAAGTGACTCATTAATTTCTACTCTTAATCAACTTTTATAACTTCAAGTGAAATACGGAAACCTTAATTACATTTAGTTCACCTCATCATCCACAATTTTAAGCAACATTATTTTGACTAATAGATGATAGTATATTTTATCTGAATCATCAGATAGGATTTTTAAACTACACCCACTTTTTTTTCCTCTTCTTCTACGTTTACATAAGTGTTGGTCCTTTATTGTCTCATAGGCCACTGAAGCTCTGTATTATTTTCCAGTATACCTTCATCAATTCTTATATTCACTCATTCTATTTGTGTTATGTCATTTCTTATTGAGTCTATTGAACTAGTTTATTTTTTTCTGCTATCATATCTCTTACTTCTATAATTGCCTTTCAGTTCTTTTTATATTCTTTATTTTTAGTAATATTCTCTATGTTCTCATTAATTTCCAATTTAATTATAGTTTATTGTTGGGACCTAATTTTAAATATTTGACGGGGACAATTCCAACAGATGACACTTCTTTGGGTTAGTATTTGTTGTCTTTTCTTATTGATCATCCTGGTTGTTAGTATGATGGATAATTTTGAAAAAAAAATGTATCCTGGAGATTTCAGGAAACTGAATTTTATTTATGTCTTCTATTATAGGTAGCTTTATTTAGGTTTGGTCCACAGATTTTAGCCATTTTGTGGTCTGTAGTTAAAGGGACAGCTTAATTTTAGTCTTTGTTGTGCTCTTTTGATCCATTTGGTTTATTGGTTGTCATTGTCCTCCAGCTGGTCACAGTTAGTGCTGCCTGAACAGGAAGAGAGGTTTCCCCCGGCCTGGATACCTGGTAGCTCTCTTTTACAGAGAGGGGTCTCAGGACAGGAGGGATGAGGACATTTCCTTAACTGGGTATTGTTCTAGTGGGATTCCTACACATGCTGATTTCCCCTAGAAACCCCTGTGTCTCTATGTGGAGAGTCCCTGGCCACTGAAAGCAAAGAAGCGTATTGTGCTGGGCTACTAACTGTGGTAGAATCCCATTGTTTGTCCTTCCTGCACACTTTGTCATTTCTTGGTGGGAGATGGGAGACACAGGCCTATCATAGAAGCAGAACAACTAATTCCTGCATCATTTTATCAAACCTCTAATCAATCTCCTTTCCAGTGGTGCCAACTTGTGTTTCTAAGAGCTCTCCTTTGATCTGAAGGAAGAATGTGGCTACTTTTTCTATTTTCTATGGCTTGTTTTATAGCTGGGAAACATGGGATTTGGATAATTTCCTGCTTTGGGGGATGAAAGATGCTCTGCTGTTTTGATATTCCTTCAGTAATGGGTTCCTAAATCAGTATGTTTTCTTCCTACAACCTTTCATATCTTTCATTTGGTTTCCTCTTTTGTTTTTTTTCCAGAGTTGACAGTATTCCTTGGTGGGAAGGAAATTAGAGAAGCAAGTCTACATCATGTTGTCTAGACAAGAATTCCTAAGAATAGTCATAGTAAACAACTATTGATCACAAGGAAAATATTAGAATTCTTATAGTCTAATATTTCTATCTCTATGAAATCTCCTTTTGAGATACTACATCATACTGTAAGAATAACTTGTTATATACCAACACATCTATTACAGATCTGTCCTCTCTAGGGTCTCACTGCTGCTTGAAATTCATGCTTAGAAATTTAATGTAGACTTATCCTTGCCTTTGCCACAATTATCTAAGATATTTCTCTCCTCAAACCTGTAAGCATACCACTGTAACCACCACTTCTATCTGTATAATATATTTTCTACTTTTTTTGTAAAACTCAAAATCATTTGATATAAATTCTACTAGAGTGTTCTGCTTCACTCTAAAATCTACCTGTTATGGTTTGGATATGAAGTCCCCCAAAAGCACTTGTTAATGAATGGGAAATAATATAAATGATTAGATTATAACAGCTATAGCCCATTCAGTCCATCCTAGTTTGAATGAACTGACTGGTTTGTGATTGTAGGCAAGAGGGTATGGTGGAAGAAAGTAGATAACTGTAAGCATGCCCTGGAAGGGTTGTTCTTCCCTGAAACCCTTCCATATCTGTTTCTCTCACTTTCCCTCTCTCCCTTCCTAAACCTTCCATGAGCTGAGCAGCTTTCCTCTGCTGGACATTTCCCCCAGGATATTCTGCCTCACCCCCAGCCCAGAACAATAGAGTCAGCCCATGGACTGAGACCTCAAAAAACCATTAACCCCAAACAAACTTTTCCTTTTCTAAGTTGACCTTGTTGGGTATTTTGGTCATAGTAACAAAAAGCTAACTAAAACACTACATTTACCTTTTATCAACTTTCTCTCAGAGAGTAAGTATGTCTCTCTTTTCTTGCCATTATTCAGTGCATTAATATCATATTTGGTCTAGAATCTATCTATTACTTATACTGCTTATCATTTGAAGGTTTTATCTGTCACTAGCTTTTACCTCTCAATGAAAATAGTGCCCCAGGGTTTGTACAATGTAGTGGTCCAGTAACATAGACCAGCATTTTAAATGTTTAAACAAATGACTTTTAGGATTAAAAAAGTTTAATAGCTCTGTTTCTAGAAAAATGCATGTCTATAATATAGCAGTTTTAAACACTTTTCAAAAATAAGGCAAGCCAAAATCTTTTTCACAAATCAATGGTGAATTCCTTAGAAATCTCTTCTTTATGAAAAATCTACTTCATGGGGCTGGGGATATGGCTCAAGCGGTAATGTGTTTGCCTGGCATGTGCGAGGCACTGGGTTCAATCCTCAGCACCACATTAAAAAAAATTAAAAAATAAAGATGTTGTGTCCACCGAAAACTAAAAAATAAATAAATAAATATTAAAAAGTTCTCTCTCTTCTCTCTCTCTCTCTCTCTCTCTCTCTTAAAAGAAAAGAAAAAAGAAAAATCTACTTCAAGTAATTCCATATTTGAAAAGATGACTGACTAATCTACTTTAAAATGTTACTGACATGTAAAATTATTATAGTTTTAGTGAGCTACAATGCTACAATTTAAAAATTGACATCTTGAGAAGGATAAAGACAAGTTGAATTTATTATTATGAGAAATTGAAACCATCTTTTTAATAAAATAGTTCATAACTAAACATAAACTGTCATGACTTGAGAAACTGGGGGGCAAGAGAATATTGTGGCTGTCTTCAAATTTTTGATCTCATTTCAAGAAGAGGAATTAGGATTTATTTTCCATACTTTTCAAAGGATACTACCAGAACTCAAGGTCAAACATAAAAACCTGGTCTTGGCACCATATGAGTAAAAATAAATAAGAATAATGTAATAAATATAAAAATTAGTAATGCTAAAAAATAAATAATTATAATAAACAATTAAATAATTATAAATAATCTTTTTCCTTTAGCAGGTTTTGAGTTACTGGACTGTAGAGATATCTTTCAGACAGGGGCTAGTCTTTTGGCATGGGTATTGCAAGAGTATTTAAACCTTAAAAATGATGTTAGATCAGATATTCTTTAATGTTTTTTTTTCCAATTTTGAAATAATAAAACATATTTTTAACCATTTCTCCTAGGAAAAGAGAAATAGCATTTATGCTTCCATGTGAAAATATTTTTTCTAAGATTCAAAAACAACAACATGGGACAAATTCTCTTAGTACCATTAAAAAAAACCACAGACACAGATGATAAACATAGAAGAAATAATGTTTTATTCTAGAACTGCTAGAATAAAGTAATTCTCCATATAATTTAGTACATTTTACATTAAAAAAAATTTGAAGGAGATTAATTTTACTACATTGTATATTCCAAAAGAATAGGATCAAATTTGAAATTTATTTCTACCTGTTCAGTTCAAATACTTCCTTCAAGGTACATTTACCTACCCTCCACTGCTTAAAGTCAATCATTACACATGCTTTAACTTTAATAAAAGGAAGTATATCCAGTTCTATTGAAGGTTTCTGATATAAAATTTTCGGGTGAAAGAGGTTTAAATTTATAGTTTTGTAAGCAAAATGTACTATTATGTTATTGTTAAATAAACTCATACTAAAGAAAATTATTATAGATTTACTCATTTGTGATTTTTACATTCAAACTTTTGGCAGAAAATATTGATTTTGGAACACTCATTTTATAATGTGTTGTTCATAAAAAAGATTATCAATTTCAGTAGAATAACAGAAAAGAAATAAAGCCTTGCTATTGCATAATTACTGGGAAAAAAAAAACACTGTGATATGTATATTTATCATTTTAGGAGCTTCAGTAGGATTTCAGTATTCCTTAAACTGTGTTATTCCAACTACCTACATCAGAATTATTTGGAGGGATTTTTTAAAGTATTTAATTTTTTATTATCATCTATTAATTATACATATTAATGGAAATCAGTATGACATCATAACATACCATGTACTGACTGAATCCAGTTTCCCTTTTCAGCCTCTAGTAATAACTATTCTAAATTCAGGGGAATTTCTTGGTAGATCCAAACCTATGATTTCCAAATTACATTTCTAAAAAAACAAGAAAGATAATTAATATTTTATAGAAAATATCCAAGCTTCAAGGCATGTGTAAGACAATAAAAATATTACAAACATACCCCATTACCTTATGAGAAAATCAGTTTTAATTAGTTTAAAGATCTATGACCTCACATAAAACTTAAAATCATCTTATTTCCAGAAAACTTTTTGTTTTTCAGAATATTATGTATTCACTTGCATAATTTAGTTGAGATTATTTTTAAAATGTTTTTATACTTATGAAGAAAAGCAGACTAAAGTTTATAAAAAAAACTTAGTATTTGTAAATATTATTTTTACAACTTAAACTAGTAGTTATTTAGAGCAAACTCTAACTCCCATGTTTGAGGAGTTACTAAATAGAACACATGGTTGGGTGGGACTCCAGGTAGGATGATTAAACCAGATTTGACCTAGTCTAGGTCTAGTCCTGTACTGCTGAGTCTCTCCAAGGCCTGAGGGCAAGACTCTGCACCGAGATTACTTTGCAGGCAGATGGGCTCCAAGGTTTTTTTCCTGATGTTCACATACCTGTTCATGGGCATTCTGATGTCCACAAGTTTCTCTCAGATCTTATGTCAACCAGATCCAAAGATTGCTCCTATCATTGCTTTCAGGACAAAAAGTCTACACACATTAATTTTGAACTATGTTAAAGGTTGAAGAAGTCTTGGAGATAATGAAGCACACAGTCTTCTGCAAAAGTTATATTACATCCATTTTTTTTTCACATCACAGAACATGCATGTATTTGCAGTGTCATTTCTCCTCTAAGTGACCTTGTCAAGAAATTTGTCTCAAATGTAAATCATCCAAGCTATGAAAGGCCTTCCAGAGAACCACTTTCTCTTTCTTGTGGAATGGAAGTTCTCTTCCATTGAATTATTTTTTTTAAATTTTGTTTTGTTTTCTTTGTAGAATGAACAGGGCCTAGAAACAAAGCTAGAAAGGTACTTCCTCAACCACTAATTGTTAACTGAATAATTAGGCACAATGCATTCTCTACTGAGTAGTTTCTAATATGAGGCCAATTAACTTTCTAATCCCTCTGTAACTTTGTACAGAATGAAAGAAAATTCTAATGGTGCTTGCCACCTCATGGTGTTCATATTCACCATAATCAAGTGAGCAAGTCCTGGTTCTTTCATCTGTCTAAATAGTTCTGTCTACCTCCTCCTTGTAAACTAACCCCAACCCCCTCTCTCCTTTCTGTCTGGGGCCCGTGAAAGCATTGTATCTTAGCAAGAAGGTGATGTGGGCATGACAGATGGATGCATACCTGCAATTCTGTTTTCCTAAATGAGGCTGATGTTGGCTACAGACTAGCTATTCAGTGTTGCCCCCTAGTGCTACCTTGTGGTTTCTTAATCTCACTTCTCTGAAGAGGAAACTTCACTTGCACTTTTCTATGAACTACCCCCACAATAACTCAGGTAGACTTAAAGTCCATTTCACTCCAATATCTGGATGCTAGTTCTCCTTCTAATTTTTTAACTACAAATTCTTATTAATATTATCGTTGATAGTGAACTGATGAACATAGAAGCCACTATGACAACAATGGTGTTGGTATAGAGAGGTTTATTGTGGAGTCCACTGGCAAGGGGGACAGGAGCAGAAGATCAAATGTGCCTCACTGATTTGTTGTTGGTGGTAGAATCTATAGGAAGGGAGAGGGGAGAAGCTGCTTGTTTATTAGGAAGCAAGAAGGAAAAAATTTAGCGATCGTTTGTGCAGGTACAGATGGCCAACACACCTCCTCATAGGCAGCATTTTCTTTTCAGCAAGAGTTATCATGTTCTGTGTGAGATATTTTGAGCTCATGACATTAAAAGGTCACTGACTGGGAGAACTGACTTCTCTGTGTGAGATTTCTTGAAAAGGTGATGTCCAACAATCCTTGAATAGATTCAGGAGGCACTCCCTTGAAAACAGATAAAGTTCTTGGTTATTTAAGATACTATGCCCTGATGTGTCAATGCCTTAGCTGGTTTCATGATCTTCAGTGTGATTTAAATTTTTAATTTCTGGAAACCTACAGTAACTTGTTTCCCCAGTTGGAACTTCTTTCTCTTTTCAAAAATTGTTCTGGTTCTTCTAGAATGGATGATTTTTATTTGTTTTCCAATCCAAAGTTTCCAGAATATAATAATAAACAAAGAGTTATCATCCTGGCTACCATAGTAAGATGGGCAAAAGGGTGCCATTCAAGGATGTGCAGTGTTCCAGTTGATTCTCCAGCTGTGCCATCTTTTGACAGCTACAAACAACATCTCTAGTGCTTGTACACAGCATAGCTGGAATCAAGAGGAAATGTGAAGGGGAAAAGAGAAGAGTAGAGAAGTAGGAAGAGAGAATGGTGGCAGCAGCTGTTTGTAGACCATTTTCAAAGCCAATGTTCAGAGGTAGAGAAATGTCTAATATTTAAAATTACAATAACACTTGTTTGCAAGTGTGTCCTATTAACATAAAATTCCATACTGCCTTATGGCAGATAGAATTTGATTTTTGCTTCCTGAATATAGTCTCTTGGCATGTAAGATAACTCTTTGTACTTTAAAACTTGTTTTACCATATGTCTCTAGGATGGTTATTTTACATTCAATATAAATGTAATAATCCGAATAAGAATGTGTGGGGCTCTGACAACTTTAGAAACAAGAACTCGTAAAGGTATTATTTCACTAATATTAATGTTGTAACTCTTTTAGTATTGAAGGTAACAAATCTTTAGTAATAGAAAAATATAAGACCTCTCATTTTTTGTTTACCAAGCAACATTTTATGAGATTGCTTGCCTGTGCCATTACCCATGGCGGAAATGCTACTTTTATAATGGAAAAACTGCACGGCAAACCTGCAATCACAAGATTGTCTACATAAGTAACACCATTGTGGATTTCTACCCAATAACTCACACTCCTTCACCTCCACTGAACCACAGTAGAAATGGATATCCTATATAGGCTTTACCCAAATAAACAAAATCATAAATAGTCATCTGCCACCATGACTCACATAATACCCTTTCTTTGCCCCTCATGTCAGAGATGGTGCTGCTGCCTTTGTCATGATAAATGCTCTGAAAACAAAGCAACATGACTCAAC
Source organism: Marmota flaviventris (assembly GCF_047511675.1). NCBI lineage: Eukaryota > Metazoa > Chordata > Mammalia > Rodentia > Sciuridae > Marmota > Marmota flaviventris. The sequence goes on along the minus strand of NC_092503.1, from coordinate 92,499,815 downwards.
CAAGAATTACAGCTTTTAGAAAATATGTGGGTTCAGAAATAACAGCTGGGGAAACAAGTAAAAGCCTGGAAAATTGAAGTATTGAACCTGGTTCAGATTCAAAGGTAGTGCTGACTTTTTCATGTACTTAAATCCTCATGCTCTTGCCCATGGGAAATCTGTCTCCCTTAAATAATGCCTTGATGTATATACTTCACCTCGGTACTATGACAGGTCCAAAGAGTACAATAGTAATAAAGCCACACAAAATTTTAAAATATCCCTTATTCAATCATCTCCTACCCATAATATCTTTTTCCCAGTAGGAACATTAGAGCCGTAAGCAGTATTGAAATTTAGAGATGGTGATTCTTAGCTAATGAAAGAAATAAAAATGCATGCACTAAGTTTGAAGTGTGACTCAATATGCTTATTTGTGAAAACAAGTGTCCAGCCCAGTTAGCATTGGTTTTCTAATCTGATTTTATTTATTTATTTTTTAATGAAAATTTTACATTAACTATGGTTTATTTGATTACTGAGTTTTTTGGAGTTCTAAATTTTGTGTCCAAGGTTGAGTGCCTTACTTATCTTACCCAAGTACAGATCCTGAGTGCCAAAGATGAGCTGTGAGTTGTTTTCAGTGGCCAGTTTTGGATTCAGGGTGATGAAGGCAGTCTTTGCCACCTCTTTCTCTCCTTGCTTCAGAGCTCTTTGTTTCCCAAAACTAAGTTAATTCTGTTAATGTTTTTTCACTAACATTTTTACAGGAAATGCATTTTCACCTCCTATTAATCAATATTTTTAAGAGCTTGCTTTGGAGAATGGGAGAGGAAAATATTAAAATTAACACATACACAAACATACACACACACACACATTTTTCTAGGAGTCCTACCCTAGGAACCACAAACAATTGCCTGTCATAGGGATCCTCAAAGTCATCTGAGGAATGCATGCTCTACTGGTATGCATGAGCATGTCTAAACTCACTGATGTGGTTCAATTGTAGAATACTGGCTTATCATACACAAGTTTCCAGGTTTGATCCCCAGCAATGCAAAAATCAAAATGAAACAAGCAAAAAACTTTCAAGTTTCTTGGGTCTGCCTCCTAATTCCAGGTTACCATCTTTGGAAGAGAGACACAAGTTAGTGACTGGTAACACTATGAGTGCACATAGTTCCCAGGAGATGAAGTATAGAAAATTTTGGGAGACCCCAATGTGTGTCAGTATCAATCAAACTGGTAAATTGGTAATGCTTCCAATGTTGCTCTGCAGTCAGCTCTCTTTTCAGTTAAAATGGCTGAATGCTAAGGATGTTTGGCTAATACGTGGAAGGCCCTGGGATTGGTCTCTAGAACTGCAAGAAAAATAAATAACAGAGAAAGAAAATGAAAGGAAGAGGGGGAACAAAGGAAGGAAGGAAGGAAGGAAGGGAGAGAGGGAGGGAGGGAGGGAGGGAGGAAGGAAGGAACTCTATTCCTTATTTTGGGTGAGATGATTCATTGGTCCTTTCATTTCAACCTTTGATATTCTTTCTAATGAAAGGAAGGATCCTGTTTGAAACTGAGTGTACTTTCATTTCAACAACAGAATATGATAGAACACAAACAATGTGACTTCCAAAACAAGGTCATAAAATGTGATCCAGCCAGTGTTGCTTGCTGACGTATTTTCTCTTCTGTACACTTCAGCTGCTGTGTTAGCAGTTCAATTGCTCTCTGATGCTTCTGTGTTGTGGGGAGTTCACACTAGTCCATGGAGAGAGACCCATGGAGAAGCTAAGAGACCACATGAAGAGAGGAAGGAGAGGGAGTGAGGTTCTTTTAGCCTTCAAATATTCTATTCCTCCACTATTCCAACTTCATTCACATCTGACTATAGCCCCCTGGGGGACTGTGGGCAAGAATCAACAAGGTGAGATATCCCAGAATTCTTGTCCCACAGAAACTATAAGAAAATGTGTAATGGTGGTGGTTGTTTCTAAGCTTAAGCTTAAGCCTAATTAAGTTTCAGGGTGATTTGTTTCAGAAATGTTCTTTTAATCAGAACATCTAGTTTCTACTGTGGGAAACTAGCTCTACAAAGAGGCCAAATTTCTTTAATCTCTATTAGAATCAGTATACTTGGGTCAAAGGAAACAACTTGTGCCAATTCTGCCAAATACACTGAGAAACAGAATAGCTGACAATCGTTAGCTCATTTCAAAGAAATTCCTTTCTCTGATCTCTTTAAAAAACACACTTTTTGAGACTCATTATTTTCTTTCCTACTTACTGTAGTAAGATTCTTGGCCTGCTAAAATATAATCCATTCTGCTCACATCCCATTTAAAGCAGAAAAATCACCTCTACTTCCTACACTCAGCTCCAGCTTCATTTTTCTGCTACCTGCTACTTTTTAGAATATGAACTCACACAAATAGGTGAATTTATGTATTTATATAGAGATGATTTTTTTTTCAGTTTGTTGTAGCATCTACAATGTGGTTAAATAAAACTCTAGCATTTTCTGACTCATTTTAAAATAAGATAATCCATCTCTTGACTTGAATGATACATATTGCTCTCTAAATTTCACCTTTTTGTAGTATTTGTGGGATAGCAACGACAGTTGTACCACAGCAAAACAGATGATTAAAAAAAAAAAAACCACATAAGACAACACAAAAAACTGCCTCAGTTCACAATGGCCAAGATTGGATTATGTGCCCTTATGTGACCAACTACCAAGGTACATCCTTGTTTATAGTAACTGATATAAACCCAGTAAGGCTCACTTTGGGATTTGGGAACAAGGAAAGCATTAAGAATTTGAGAATTTAATAATAATGGGAAAGAAAAATGTGCTTGTTGGCATAATTAACAAAAAACAATATAAAAACAACTTCTCTAATTTTTACTGTAAAATTCATTAAAAAGCTATCGTAAATCTTATATAATTTATTATTAAGTTACCCAGTTATAGAAAAGGAAAGGAACTCAAATAAGTAAATGTCATAAATCCAAGAATCTGCTTACGATGTCTTGTCATGTTATCATGACATAGAAACCCAACATTCTCAGGACCTCTCTACCACATTGCTGTCCTATAGCTTTCTAGGTTCCTGTTCCTTCCAAAATGTTGATCCTGAGAAAAGGCACTATTGTTCTTTGGTAGTATGTTTTCTTCTTTTTACTTGAATGCCATGTTCTATGTCAACCTTTTCTTGGACTTATCAGAAAGATTCCAATGTGGCACAGTGAAAGAAACAAAGAAACATGAAAAAAAAAAAAAAAAAAAAAAAAAAACTACACTATTTCTTCTCCTTTTCTGTATAATGTTATTCATCTACTTTTATTTTACAACATATATTATAGTTAAGTGTTTCTCAAGTACATCTATTGTATTAGATTTCATCAAATTATTCTCCAGAACTTAATGTTATCCATGACTATGACTAAATCATATTCATATATTTCTTAAGTTTAATCACATTGCAAAGTTTATCTTGCCATGTAGGAGAGCATAATTACAAGATTTGGGAATTAAGATGATTATATATTTGGGTTCCTGTGGTGGGTGTTTGCTCAAAGACAGAAAACTGGGCCTAGGATAGAAAAAAGGTAATCTTGTGTCTTGTGGCCCCCAAGGTTAGAGAAGGGAAGAAGAAGAAGAGGAAAAGAAAACCTGTCCATTTTAAAATAAGCCTCAGTGGCAGAGCAACAAGGTCAAAGCATAAGGTAGAACACTGTTAACACTCTTAGAGGGAACCTTGAGGTATACAGCCACAGACATACAGGTAAATGTATACGCAATGCGTGTGTTGGTGTACATGTGTGTATATGTATTTCTTAGCCCTGAGCTCTGTCCTTTGAAAAGGTCTAGAGGAAATAACATTTGAGGAGTAAGTAAGGAGCATACGTGGGTTTTTGGAAATTATTCTTTTCTTTTCTTCTTTTTTTTTTTTTTTTTTTGAGGTGTTGGGGATCAAACACAGGGAGAAAAAGCGAGAGATGGGGATTAGAGGGGAGAGAGAGAGAGAGAAGAAAAAAGCTTTGTTATTTGCTCTTTCAGGAAGTAAGAATGAACATGCTGACCTTCTAAGAATTGTTCTGAGGTTAGCTAAAGTAGGAAAGTTAACAAGGAGCTTGAATCAGACACAGAAGGAGACAGGAGCAGAGAGAGCTTAGCATAAATTAAAGAGACTAACATTCTTCCTCCAGGTTCAGAAACAGTGCTGGATTGCAGTACTGCTTCATTATGGCAGGGCTGATTATCCCCTCGGTAATTCTGCATATGTGGTAATATTTCTGTATTGGAGAGGAAATGCTTATTTCTGTACAGCTTGTGTATACACACACACACACACAAACATACACTTTTCTTTTTTATTAATTAATTTGTTTATTTTAATTAGATATATATGACAGCAGAATGCATTTTTATTCATTGGACACAATTGCAGCACAACTTTTCACTTCTCTGGTAGTTTTTCTATTCTTCTACTTAAAATATTTCACAGAGTGAATAATTTCTGCTTCACAACTTAAAGTAAAAGTAGTTGTAATATGTTAACTAAAGAAAGTATTCCCAAAAATGTCTTGGTAGAAAAGAAAAATATAAATATAACAAATAATTCTTGTGGATGGATATTAATTAATTTTAAAAACAAACTTTGAGAGATTTTTTTTTTTCCTTTTCAGGGCAACTAATTAAACATAAAAGCAAGTGTATGTTAGTACTCACAATATTTGTAGGCAGATTTTATGTGGGTTTCTTTTTTATTTGGTACTGGGGCTTGAACTCATGGTTACTTAATGACTCAGTCACATCCCCAGACCTTTATATATAAATGTTTTCATTTTGAGACAAGGTCTCACTTAATTGCTTAAGGCCTCCCTAAATTGAAGAGGCTGCCTTTGAACTCACAGTCCTTCCCCCTCAGCCTCCTGAGCTGCTGGGATTACAGGCATGTGCCACTGCTGCTGGGATTACAGACATGTGCCACTGTGCGTGGCTGTGTGATTTTTGATGTTAATTTTGAGTCCTACAAAGGATTACATTTTCTAAAAAGTATTAATTCCTTGTCACTTATTAATATGCACATTTTAGAAGATTTCTAAACTGAAAAATAATAATTCCTTAAATCTGAATGTAGTTAATGTAAAAAGAAATTGACTAACAATTTTTTTATAAATTCTGAATATAAATGGTGACATATAGTTCATATCAGTTTCTGACCTTAACTTGGCTTAGGGAACTCAGATGAGGCTTTCATGCTTAACAATCTGTTGACAATTCTTTTATTTCATTCTAAGCTCTTAAAGTGCTTTGAATTAATATATAACAGATATTTAGATTTCAAAATCACATGATTTTTTAAATGAAGTCAAAAACTCTTTTTTTATTTTAATTTGTTTTAATCAGTTATATATGACAGTAGGATGCATTTATGCACTTTAATATATCATACATAGATAGGATATATTTCTCATTTTTCTGAGTGTACATATTGCAGAATCATATGTCACATCTCCACAAACCATGAAAAATAAAGACCTCTCACCATATAAATGTATATTTCACATTTAAATGGTAAAACATTACCTACTTCTATTGAAATCTAAAGACCTTCGACTTTTGTACTGGCTTATTTTGCATCCTTAAGTGTGCTCTTTATTTTCCATGACATGTTTAATAGCATAGAAAAAAAAACTACTCAGAGAAAAATAATTTTAATAATGAATAGAAGATTTGACCTTATGAACACCCAAATATAAGAAATAAAGTATAATGTGAAGTTTAATCAAATCACAGAGTAACGAAAACTTGGGGTTTGTCACTGAGATTTGCAGTTTAATTGCCTCCTCTTTTCTGTTGAAACCTGCTTCTGCTTACAGTATTTTTAGTGTCTTCATCTCATAATATTTGTTTTTTACATGACTTTGGGTTCTCAAAGTTTTACTCAGTCCCCAATTCTATTTAACACTAGACCTCCAGTGTCTAAGATTGTCTACTTTTCAGATTCAGAAGCTAGTTCATAATTAATAGTAGAGAATTTAATTTCACACTGGCTGTAGCTATTTCAATTAAATAAGTCTCAAAAATTAGTCTAGCATTCAATGTTACTTTATTTAAAAGAAAGAAAATACAAATCAGACCTCTTTTTTTCTTCCTTAGTGTGGAGACTATCAAGAAACTTCACATTTGCTTGCATGACTAAAGGGATGTAAATACACAGCAGAAATTTTAACTAGTATAATTCTATCAATATATTAAGATTACCATCACTTATTCAATAAGTAGCTTTGAGTGTATATACCAATTGATAAGGAATAATGAGCAAATCATAGTGTTGAGAAGGATTCCAAAGCTTAAACAAGATTCAGTATGAACAATATTCATTAGTAATTTTGCCCATTGGCATGGAAACATGATGAATAGGCTTGCATGTCATATTTGTCATGAGTTAAGTGTAATGAAAAAGTAATAAAACACTGTTAGTCTTTAATACTAACATTTGTCAATCTAGTTTCTTAATAATATGAATTAAGAATTATCTTTTTAACTCATAAAAATTTTAGACTGCTAATATCCACTCCCTGAGATCATTATTTCATACATAAGGGCCAGGGTTCTTGATCAACTGTTATTTCCATGAGTGTGATGGCAGTGAAATGATAGTTTTGAACACATTGTTTGTAGCATGCTTTCTGTTCTCTCAAAATCCCTGAAAATGCCACGCAAAGAGTTAATGGAAGAAATATAATGCCACAATTTGTAAAAATGTAAGGGGTTAGTGCAATTACTAAATCTTTATATGAATTCTTGTTATAAACAAACCAACAAATAAATTTTATTTTACTCAGATAATTATCCAGATAGTTTATGCAACCCCAAACATGGAGGACTCAGGATGTCCATATGTACTTAAGAGGATTTTAAGGGTCAAACTACTTTATATATGGATCCCACCAGCCAGACCTAGTTTTGCAATTTGAGATGAACCCAAGTATTTCTAAACTCTTATTCATAAGCAGTATTCATATTTTGTATATTCAAAGCAATTTTTTTCTTTAATATGCCCTGCATTTGTGCTTTCTGTCCATTGTCCATCTGAAGTGTCCAATAATTTGCTGGTGATAATCACAATGGTCTTCCCCCAAGTTCAAACATAGTTTTACATACTCAGAGAGCATCATCTAATCAATTTTACATCCATTAAGATTGCTGTTAGGAAAATTCTTAGATTTCAGTATGATATAGTAGTTAATATGTAGATTTGGCTTGAGACAAAAATTGATATGAATTCTGGTTCTGTTACTTAGATGTCTGAAATTAGGTACATTGTTACATATAAATGGAAGATAAAGAATTTTTCAGAAAGTATGTTTAATTCATTTTGTTTTCAGAAAAAATGCTGAAAAGATAATAGAAAATTTGTTGATAGCTCTTGAATAAAAAAAATTCACTTTTAATGTGTTAAGTTATTTACACTGCAGGAAAATACTGAAATCAAGTTCGAAATACATTTGCAATTGTTTGGTGAGTCACTAGCTCTTTAATTCTCAATGCAGAAATCCCCTTATCATTTACTCTAAATTTCTGATTTATAAGTTGATTTTTCCCCATTTTAAATATATATATATATATATATATATATATATATATGTATATGTATATATTTGTAGATGGACACAATGTCTTTATTTTAATGTGGTGCTGAGGATCCAACCCAGGGCCTCACACATGCTAAACAAGCGCTGTACCACTGAGCCACAACCTCAGCCCCTGAATTTCTGATTTATTGCTTTCAGTTCTTGACCTGACTTTACACAGTCTCATCTTTTTCTTCATCAACAAAGCTGATTTTGTTTGGATGGAACATACTTGCCAAAGTACTGCATTTTTTCCCTCCCTGACCTGACCTTGTAACAAAATCCTGAACAATTAACTTTTAACAGTTTTTTTTTTTTTTTTTTTTTTTTTTTTAATGATCACTGGGAACTCAAGGAAATCGAATGTGGAAAGTCAGTTGGTATATGTGATTTTGTCTTTATTTTTGGCCTGGCAAACAAATGTCGTGGTGTGAACCCAGCTACTGTCTTATAACCCTGAGGTCAGCAGGAGGATGGTCACTTAATGATTGAAGAGAACATATGTGGAAGTTATTGAAAAATCAGTACTGCTACTTCTGTTCTGAACTGTCTAAATATACTTTTTGAAAAAATATATGTATATTTTATTTATTTGTATGTGGTGCTGAGGATCGAACCCAAGGCCTCATGCATTCTAGGCAAGTGCTCTACTGCAGAGGCACAACCCTAGCCCCTATATATACTATTTTGATATTGAAGAGAAATGCAAAATTCTTTCAAACATTATTTTTAAAATTTTCTCTTACTTAGATTCTAATCCATTGATTTATTATCCTCAAGAGTAGCGACTCAAATAAAAATGGTTCCAACATTGGTGTCACAAATTCTCTAATTTTTCAATGGAACACTTTCTGGGATATAGATATTTTTCTTTAAGTGCTGAACATTTTTAGGGAAGAACATATTGCCAATTAATTTTGGTGCAAAAACACGAAGGAAAACTTTTAGTGAGTAAGGAAGTGATGAAGACTCTGGAGAACACTGTAAAACATATTTGACAAAATACTTTCTACAAAATTCTAAATCTAATGACATTCTTTAAAATTTTAGGGAAAAACACATTGTTTTTTGGATACTATTGGGACTTTAAGGGGGGCAATGATGGGGGGTAAGCATTGACCTCTTTCTTGAAGAAGGTTTAGCATTTCTGAATTCACACACTGAAGTAATACTCTATTGTGAGAGTCAAAAAAAAAATGCCTCCTGGTTTATGCTCCATCTCTGTTCCTCCTTCTTCCAATTTTTTTCTCCCACATTCCCCTTTTAAAATACTGGATCAGGTGGAATCTAATCTAATTCTGCCCTGAGAACCAGTGCAACTTGCACAGTATACCTGGATCAGGAATTCGCTCCCAGTCACAAGAATTTGGTTTTACTCTTCTGTGATGAATCCAGAGGATCAACTCAGACAACTTTACTTTAGTAGGGGTAGGTAACATGACACTGAATGAACCCTCTAAAGAAGCTTTAGGGGTTAGACATTTTTTCATTTATATAGGTTCTCTTGGTTTAAAGATCTGAGCATCTGCGGTTTGGCTCACTTAGCTTTTAGTTACCCCAATAGTGTATAGTGGTCAGAGTTGAGCCAAGGGCCTGCATCTGCTGCCTCAGAGTACTGGTACCTACATCTTTTCATTTCCTCTTATAACATTTATAATGGGATGAGGGTTTCCATAAAGAATCTCATAAAGAGAGAACCCTGTCTCTATAGTAGGGCTAGATCTAATCCTAATAAAGCAATTGGCAACATTTGGTCCCAGTGTTGGTAGGTTTTCTGTCACTATATGCTTATTTGTGACTTGTAAGCAATCTTCATCTCCTTTGCCATCAGCTGTGAATGCCTGGCCATGTGTGGCTGTGCTTTGGTTATAAATTTCCTGCCAGGTGTTTAAGACTAAGTTTGTCAATATGACTTTGCTCCTATCTACTGGTAAGAGTCAGCTAAGATTCTTCAGGGGGTTATTACTGGGGACAAGTGAGAAGTCTCTTAGCTCCTCTAGCTTTCTATATCAGTTGTGCCATATGCCAGAATGGGTCAGGTTCTTGCTGACCACATGGCATTAGGGACATTTCCTTCTCCAATGACAACCCTTTTTGCAGAATGTGCACTGGTTGCCTTCCTTTCTCCAGAGTTCCTTTTATCCCCTGACTGGGAGGTTATATGAGCAGAGTTGTAAAGTCCTTACAGATAGAAGTTTTATCATTGCCTATGTTCTAACTGATCTCAGAGGCAAGAGTCAACATACTGTGTATTTTTCTTTAGCCCTGTAACTTTTTTTGAATTTGTTTTGAGTTTAAACATGTAATAGTTCAGTTTCACCAGTCTTAATGTAGTAATGGATTCTATTTTAAATGTCTATAATTTTATAGTTATTTATCTCTTCCATTTAATTGGGGTTAGCATAAGACCTAAAAGTCAATCATTTATTCTGTCCTACAGATGATGCCTTATTATTTTGAATTAACTCAGGTTGTTATATTACAAATTGTACTTCTGTAATGCATGAACAGGCAACAGTTATAAAGCTAAGGAAAATACAAAATGGAATTAATAAGAGTCATATACCAAGAAACATGTTTATAGCTTCAATCCTTTTCTTAGTTATATATTATCTCCCCTATTTATTTTGAGATCACTATACTTTTTATAACAAAAACATGTCCTTTGAATTTAACTTTAAGTGAACTTAAGTATAGCTTAGTTTGGAGTCATCCTAACATGGAATAAAGTGAAAGAGTTTTAAGTCAGATGAGGTGGTCTTTTTACAAATCATAGTAAGTTGTTTTATTTCTGAAACTGATCTTTGTCTCTTAAATATCATTTTACAGATTTCTCATACATTGTTTTCTGAGCCCATATCAATTAACACAATAAAACATTTCAACTGAAACATGAATCAAACAAAAGCTAAGAGAACTCCCAACAGTCTTTTTGTGGGACAGTGGAAAAATGCTTTTATGTTCCACATTGTCAACCTGTAAACAAACCAAACTCTCCTTTTTACCTTTTTAACCAAAAATACATTTAAATTCCTATCCCATCCCAGCACAAAGGAGTAACACAACATTTTATATATAACTTATTGATGACAGGCCATTTTAAACCAATTACAAAATATTAAATGATATAAATAAACTTCTAACTAAATTTGTTATTTCTATACAAATGTAAAAGAGAGTACCCCTACAAACAACTTTACTTTGGAGAACACCAGCTTGGTAAAAATCTCTATAAATAATTATAGGACATATGGATATCTACTAATAATCAGCATCACAATTTTACTGAAAATGTCCTTTTATTAACCAAGGTTAATTTTAAAGAAAATTTAGAATTTATGTTATAGTGTAATAAACTAAAATGACAGTTGTTTGTTTCACCAGAATTGTACAAACCTTAATTCCTTTAAGACTGGTTCCACTAAAGAATAAAACCTAACAGACACAAGAAATTATCTTAATAGATAAGAGCAGATCAATGTTTTAAGAAATCCTTATTACCTCAACACACAGAGAATTAAACTTTGATTTATATCAGTACATTGATATTTGACATTAGAGAAAACCTTATATAAGATCAGCTGTTTGTGATAACTACAGCTAACTTAATCACATACAAAATTTCTTGAGATTTATCTTCCCTAAGCCTTGGAAAACTTATTTAGACATTGCATTGTATATAACCTGTTTACTTTGCCATAGAAAAACATTTATTTTTTCATCCAAAAATATTTGTTTTTCCTTCTAATTGTTACACTAAAATATATTTTTATACAAAAACCTTTTATGTCTTTTTGTTAGTTGCTTTTTCTTAAATTAAATTTTGAAAATAATCTCAGTTCAATTTGGGTAGATCATATGTCTCTAGAAGTTTGTTGATGTCTTTTCCTGCCTAGGAGTCTTCAATGGAGAAAATTCCCCTTCCCAACCCCACCCCTTCACCCCCTTTCTCTTTTCTAGTGTGTATGAGAATTAACCCTTGGACAACTGGCCTCTGAAAAAGAGCAGAAGAAAGAAAAACAGAGGGCAGTAGCTTAAGTTAGAAAAAATAAGACTAATATGTGCAAAAACAGGGTGAATTCATCAGAAAAACATGAGCCCAGAAAAGATATGGACTGAAAGAAGAGCCTTGCCATAATTAATCTAGTAAAGAAACATGTGAAATATCTGTATCAGACCAGAATACACCTTTGCATTATAGTAGAGTCAGTCCAAATATTTAAAGAATACGGAAGCCTGTGAAGTCCTCAGAAAAGTTTTCAAAGAAAAAGAAAACTTGTACTTATTGGATCTTTCCATTTCACCCCTATACTCACCTGGAGTGAACAGGAAAATGGCAGGAAATATGGCATCCCAGGATGTTTCTGGATCCATCAGGCTTTCTTATGGAGATGAACCCTTCATCTTGGGCACAATGCCTGTTTTGTCCCAAAGCAGAATACAGACCTTGTAAATGTCCTTAAAAGGTCCAAGACTTGGTCTGGCTGGCCTTTCCAGATCCCATCCATCTGTCTCTCCTGCTTTCAACCATTAGGGATAAATTTGTTAGAATTCTAGAGAATAAGAAGAGATAAAGTTTTTATGTCCCTGCAGCTTGAATTTAAAAGCGACACTTATTTTTCTCTGGTGTCAAATTAATTTGGGTACCTGCTCCTGTATCACTTTGTTTAGAAACCCCTTAGGGGGCCCACCTACTCTGAACAGAGGCCAAATATTTCACAGAAGGTCTAGAGATTTGGGGGAGTAAACTTAATTCAATAGTCTCCAGAACATCCTTTTTAAAGTTTTTCAACATACATTTGCTTGGCCCATCTCATTCAGTAATATTTACTTGCATTTAAAAAGCATCTCCAGTCCACTGCTGAGCCCCTTAGAGTTGCAGTTTTATCTTGCATTATCAAGACTACTCTGGCAAACTCTGGGAGGTTATCAGGCTCCTTTTGCCACTTAAGGGGAGGTCTACTTCTTGTTCCCTATTTTCTATTATTCTGAGGTGGTGCTCCCTGCACTGATTCCTGGGCCTCACCAGGTTCCTATGTGCTCCTGGGGTTTTTGCCCCAGCACACAGGGAGGGCTGGTCCCTTACAGATCAATTGGTCCACTGGCTCCTGGTAAGGTCACCCTCTCACCCAAGGACCCATGCTCAGCCACTAAGGGAGGTAAAATCAGTATATCCACATTCCAGATAAGCCCTTCAGAAATATTGTAGAATTCTTGCAGAGAGAGATAGGACACACCATGGTCTTTAGTAGAAAGCATCGTTTATTAGCGCTGGCATTGGCTTAGCAGATTCTTGTCCAAAGGTCAAACAACCAATGCCTGTGTTGCCTTATATACCTCTTGTTCCTCTATTCATGCTATCTCTTTGTCTCATAAATAAGGTAATACACACTCTGATTGTGCATTCTATTTCTGTAGTATAGAGTTGCAACAGTGTTACAACAGAGTAGAGAAATGTGCACATTGATACTAATGGTACCATGTTATCTTTCCTTTATTCTGGTAAAGTCCCAACCATAGAAAAATTACAGATACTTTTGACCATTCTCTTCCTTACTAGGTACCTACTCCTTTATGTTAATACTATATATTATCTATTTTCCCCCACAAAACCCACATATATTTAACATTCACTTCTTTTTTTCTAATTTTTAATTTAAAAAAATATTCTAATTTGTTATACATGACAGCATAATGTATTTCAATTCAGAGTACACATATAGAGCAGAAATTTTTATTTCTCTGGTTGTACACAAAGTAGAGTCACACACCTTTGGTGTGTTCATAAATGTACTATGATAATGATGTTCATATCATTCCACAGTCTTTCTTACCTCTATGCCCCATCTATGTAAAGTTCCTCCATTCCTCCCATGCTCCCCTCACCCTCATTGTGGATAAGCATCCACATATCAGAGAAAACATTCAGCACTTGTTTCTTTGGGATTGGCTAAATTCACTTATATTCTCCAATTCCATCCATTTACCTGCAAATGCCATGATTTTATTCTCTTTTTAATGCTGAGTAATGTTCAATTGTGTATATATAACATGATTTCTTTATCCATTCATTTACTGAATGGCATGTAGTTTGGTTCCACAATTTAGCTATTGTGAATTGTGCTGCTATAAACATTGATATGGCTGTGTCCCTGTAGTATGCTGTTTTTAAGTACTTTGGGTACAAAGCAAGGAGTGGGATAGCTGGGTCAAATGGTGGTTCCATTCCCAGTTTTCCAAGGAATATCCATATTGTTTTCCAGATTGGCTGCACCAATTTGCAGTCCCACTAGCAATGTATAGTCTACTGTTTTCCCCACATTCTTACCAACAATTATTGCTTGTATCCTTAATAGCTGCCATTCTGACTGGAGTAAGATGAAATCATTGAGTCGCTTTGATTTGCATTTCTCTAATTGCAAGAGATGTTGAACACTTTTTCATATGTTTGTTGATTGATTGTATATCCTCTTTTGAGAAGTGTCTGTTCAGTTCCTTGGCCCATTTATTGATTGGGTTATTTGTGGGGGGTTTTTTTTTTTTTGATGTTAAGGTTTTTGAGTGCTTTATATATCCTAGATTAGTTGCTCTATCTGATGTGCTTGTGGTAAGTATTTGCTCTCATTCTATAGGCTCTCTATTCACCTCACTGATTATTCTTTTGCCAAGAAGATGCTTTTTAGTTTGAATACATTCCATTTATTGATTCTTGGTTTTGACAGAACAAAAAGTTGGTTCTTTGAAAAAATAAATAAAATTGATAAACTCATAGCCATGCTAACAAAGAGAAAAAGAGAGAAAACTCAAATTTACTAACATCCATGATAAAAAGGAAATATTACAACTGATGCTACAGAAATACAGAAGATAATTAGAAATTATTTTGAAAATTTATACTCCAATAAAATAGAATATATCAAAGGCATTGGCAAATTTCTAGAGGCATATGATATGCCCAAACTAAATCAGGATGATATTCATGATTTAAACAGATCAATTTTAAGAAAGGAAATAGAGGAGTCCATCAGAAACCTACCAACCAAGAAAAGCCCAGGACTGGATGATACATAGCTGAGTTCTACAAGACCTTTAAAGAAGAACTAACACCAGTAGTTCTCAAACTTCTTCATGAAATATAAAAAGAGGGAACACATCCAAAAACATTCTATGAGGCCAACATCACCTTGATTCCAAAACCAGACAAAACACATGAAAGAAAGAAAAGTTCAGACTAATATCTCTAATGAATGTAGATGCAAAAATTCTCAATAAAATTCTGGAATATTAAAAACAAAAACATATAAGAAAGATTGTGCACCACAATCAAGTGGGGTTCACTCTAGGGATGCAAGCTTGGTTCAACATACAAAAATCAATAAATGTAGTTCATCACATCAATAGACTCAAAGATAAAAATCATATGATCTTCTCAACAGATGCAGAGAAAATGTTTGATAAAATACAGCATCCCTTCATGTTCAAAATGCTAGAAAAACTAGGGATATCAGGAACATACCAAAACATTGTAAAGGCTATCTCTGTTAAGCCCCAGCAAACATCATTCCAAATAGAGAAAATTGGAAGCATTCCCTCTAAAAACTGGAACAAGACAGGAACGCCCTCTTTCCTCACTCCTATTTAACATAGTTCTTGAAACTCTATCCAGAGCAATCAGACAGACGAAATAAAATAAAAGGATATGGACAGGAAAAGAACTCATATTATTGCTATTTGCCAGACTATATGATTGTATACCTAGAAGAGCCAAAACATTCCACCAGAAAACTCCTAGAGCTAATAAAGGAATGCAGAAAAGTAACTGAATATAAAATCAACTCCCATAAATCAAAGGGATATCTGTATATCAGTGACAAATCCCGAGAAAGAGAAACTAAGAAAACCGCCTCATTTACAATAGCCTCAAAAACAAACAAACAAACAAAAAACAAAACAAAACAAAAAAACCTTGGGAATAAATTTAATGAAAGAAGTGAAAGACCTCTACAATGAAAATTAAAGAATACTAAAGAACAAAATTAAAGAAGACCTTAGATAAATAACCACACTACTAAAAGCATTACAGAGATTCAATGCAATCCCAATCAAAATTCCAATAACATTCCTTGAAGAAATAAAAAAGCAATCATGAAATTCATCTGGAAAAATAAGAGACCTAGAATAGCCATAGCAATCCTTAGCAATAATAGTGAAGCTGGTGGCATTACTATTCCAGACCTTAAACTGCACTACAGAGCAATAGTAACAAAAACAGCATGGTATTGGTACCAAAATAGACCTATAGACCAACGGTGCATACTAGAGGACACAGAGACTAACCCACATAACTATACTTATCTTTTATTAGATAAAGGTGCCAAAAGCATACATTGTAGAAAAGATAGCCTCTTCAACAAATGATGCTGGGAAAACTGGAAATCCACATATAACAAAATGAAATTAAACCTCTACCTTTTACCATGCACAAAACTCAACTCACAATGGATCAAGGACCTAGGAATTAATCCAGAGACCTTGTGCTTAATGGAAGAAAAAGTAGGCCCCAATCTCTATCATTTATGATTAGGTCCCAACTTCCTTAATAAGACTCTATTAGTGCAAGAATTAAATATAGTCAATACATTTTGATTGTCTAAAAAGGCATTTTAAATTCTACAGAAGAAATATTCTTCAGTTTTACCATCTGGCTTTTGCTTTGTCAAATCATGTTCTTTATGTTCTTAAAAAATAAATAGCTGAACTAAAATTGTCTAGTAGATGCTTGAATTTGTGAATTCTCTATTAATTTTTTATTTTTAAAATTGGAGCACAAATGGAATTGGGCATTTTTCTTTGTATATAGCAGATAGTAAGGTAACAGGACAGAGAATGGAAGAAAAGAAAGCAATAAGTACTAATTAACTCTAGGATGTTAGCATGTTTGGAAGCATGAATTACATAAAATAATCTTACGTAGTTAAGATAATCTTAGAACCCCTTGCTACAAAATTGGATAAATGAAATGATAATAAATTGTGGAAATGTACTATTAACATTTTAAATAACATTGTTCCATATTTTTATATAGCACTCATTTCAATTAAATTCTTCTTACATAGATATTTGTCTACTAAAGTAACTTAATAATGAAGTAGAAACTATAATGTTAAGATTAGTCCAACATTCTGTACAGCCACAAGACTAGGATCCCAATTAGAATAAGACATAATTCATGTTTGTTTATCAAGATAGACTCTACTATCATGTATAACTAAAAAAATAAAAAAAATTTAAAAATAGCATTTCCTATTACATTGAATCATTTTATTACTATCAATATGCCAGTGTCAGTATCTTTTAATTTCTATAATTAAAGTTTCAAATGCTTTGCCATTTTATCCAGTCTGTTTTTAGAAAGTTTGACATTAAAAGTAAAATAAAAAATGAACTTTTCCCCAGCTCTGGATGTTATTTCTGGTATTATAAAATTAATAAAAATTACTATCAAGCTTTTACCTTTTCAAACAATTGCATTTGTTTCTTTTTCAATTGATATTGCATCTCATTATTTCAAACTATTTCCTATTTGTAAAAGAACTGATAAAGATGATAAAAGGTATTTAGTTTATTTATTTCTCCTGGTGTTACATATATCTTATAAATTTGAATTACTCATGAGCAGAATTATAGAGGATGTCATTAGAAAAGAAAACTTACTATCTTTTCTCTTGTATTTTAAATACAATGGTAGTTTTGCAGTCATTACAACTTACTTTCGAAAAAATTCTATTTTTAATAGAATTTTTCTGAATCCTTTTCTATTGAATCTATCATTTTACTTTTTAAACATTAAAAAGAAAACTATAAATGTATTTGCTTCATGTATGTATAATATTTGCTTAAATGGAGCATAATTATAAAATTAATAATATTTTTGTTAAAGTTATAATTTGCACATTTCCAAATTCATCTCCGACAGTTGCATGCTTTTATATCTGGTAGTTCTTTGGTGATGTTTGAATATTCAATAAGTTTTATGTTATACACACAGAACACAGTAGATTTGAAAACTAAAATAAAATGATATACGTACAACTTAATATATATTACCCTTGGTAAGTCATGCTATCCTGTAGTAACTAATGTATATCTCTAAAATTCTTCTTTCCTGTCTAGGCTATTATTCCTTGGCTAACCAAGATATCTATTCAAAAATAATCTTTATAATGACCATTTAATTACCACACTATTTCAAATTTCAAACACATTTCTATCTTACTTTTTTTTAAACTTAATATTTCTTCATAGAATGTTGTAAATAAAATTGTATTGTCACCAAACCTGGCCCATTTGTTTGGGGAATTGTCTCTGGTTGCTACGACAATGCTGGCGCAGTTTTATATTGTTGTGATAGAAGTCATGTGGCCAGCAGTGGCTAAAGGAATATTTACTCTCTGGTTCTTTACCCACAAGAGTTTACCACTTCACAACATAAATAATTCACCGATTTATTATGGTTACTCTTTGTTAGGGTCTGTAAACAAGTCAAGATGGCTCCTGGCATTTTGCCAGAGGGAGTGGTTTGTGAAGTAATGCCAGTGAGCCGTTAAGTGTGGAGATTCCTTATTGGTTGACTGCTGTATCTAGTTTATGTTAATTAAGATAAGCTGTATGTAATGTATATATACCCCTCCTGTCCTACAATAAACGGCTCCCACTCCTGCTGTATCAATCTACACAAGTTGCTAGTCACCCCCCGGTTATTTTGCTTCAGCCGGACTGTGGCAACTCTTTGCCTCACCTCACTAGATGATAAATCCCCCATAAGCAGAGATTTTGTCTTTTTTTTCTTCTTATCATTTCTATATCTCTATTACATATTACTATTGCTTGCCACACAACAGGCACATAATATTAATGTATAATGGAATGAATGGATAAAAAGCTGATAATTTTTTGATGTAATTCTCTCTTCTCCAAGTAATATTTGTTTAAAAGAAAGTATGGCATTTTATTAAAATAGTCATATACAAAATTAAAAGATAAAAACTAGTATATAAAAGTATTTATAATAGGCACTATAAAGGCTGACCAGTTGATCATAATAAAAAATTACTTATGAATTTTTCAAATAATATGATAGGACTTTTAATATTTATAAACATGTAGTGTATTTTATTTTTATGCTGAACTACTACAAATCCACTGATAGAAAAGTAGAAGTATTTTAACTCTCTGAAAGTAAAAATGACAATACATATTGCTATGCATCTTTTAAAGAAACAAGAAATGAGAAAAATATTTAGCATGTGGAAGAAACATAGAAGAAAGAGGCTGCTTCATTTTAGTGTCATAATAGACAAGGAAAATAATGTGAAGAATTGTCATACTTGAACAAATAATATTAGAAAATGGATTTCAAAAAGGTCACACAAATGTGACATACAATTTCAACAAACATTAGGTTTGACGATAACTTAAAATAAATGGGAAAATGTGTTGAGGAAATTCTGATAAAACAATATGAGGCAATATTCTAGAGAAAGAAAAGAATGCAGGTCTCAAAAAATGTGAGTAGTTTCTCAAGTTATTGGTTACAATAAAAGCTTATTTATAAAAATTATCAAATATTTTCATTTAGGTAAAACTGAGATGAGATTTTAAAAATAATGAAAGCTAAAAAAATGCATGTTATAAATGCTAAGTGTCAAAAGAAAAATGAGTGATGACAAATTATATTGTTACTTTGTATGCCTGTAAGAATATATAACAACAAATCTCTAATATATGCAACTATAATGCACCAATAAAAATATGGAAAAACAAAAATGGTAAGAATTTTACCTATTGAGAGGAGAAGGTGGTCTCATTCTCTATATTGAAAATAAGAGGGGGAAAAATCCCCGACTTTACTGTAACATATTGGGTTTCTAGTTCTAAGGAAAATTCTGTGATAGTGGTTGTCCTGCAGGATGTTTTTGGGGGAAGTTATTTTGAGAATGGAACACAATAAACAATTGAGTTAAGGAACCCAAAAAATGGATTTGGTTCTAAAGCACTTTAAACAAAGACAGTACAGGATGCCCTGGAGTTTCAATCACCCATCAGAATTGCCCCAAATTTGGGGGAAACTCTCACACCATTTTACTCTCCTATTTATTGATCAACCAGTTGAGAGGCACCCACAGAAATAGTACTCAGGTGGATTATGGCAGGGTTCGTCAGAAGAGTAATGCACAAATTGGATATAAGAATAGGGATGTCTTTGGGCAGCAGATGATAAGGCAGGGGTCTACTTTTGAAAGGACATTTGAGTAGTACCTCATAATGTCAAGTAATATCTACTTACCTGAATGGGTTCCAAGGATAAGTTTCCCATAGATCCAAGTGGGTCTATCTTGTTGAAGTGCTTAGATGAAATGTAACAGAACAAGTAACAGTCCTTGGATCTAGTCTCAGGACCACAACAGGACAATTGTTATCTCCATCCTCTGCTCTCAATTCCTTATTTTCATCCCTTTCTGGGGACCTAATGGTTGCACCACAAATATCATCCCTGAGGTTTCTAGGATGTTGGGTACCAGTCTTTCTTAGTTTAGTCTTAATTCACCATTCCATTTGTTCTTGCTGTTCATGTTTCCTATACATTTTCTTTTGTAGTAAATGTATCCATCATTAGAAGTGGGGTATTGAAGCTACCAATCTATTATTTTTATTTACCTGTTTCTGCCTTTAAATATCTGTGTTTCTGTTTTAATATGCTTAAATAGTTGTGTTTTTTTTTGTATCTTCATGAAAATAGATATGTTAATCATTATTCTATATCCTTCTTAAACTTGTAACATTTTGTTTTAGACTATTGTGATAAATTATTGTCATTTCAGTTCTTTATAAGAGGAAAAATGTCTTTGACAGAAACTTCAGTAGCCTAAGCCCATCCAAGGAAATTATCAATAAACTTAAAAATGAGTCACTAAATATTGCTCATATTGAAACACAGAAAGATAAGTAATGGGAGAAACAGGAAAAAAACTCGAAAATCTACAGATAGCTGTGTATAAATATCAAATATACAATATACATGGAAATGAGTCCCCATAAGATGAGAAGGAATTTTTATTTCCTTTTTATTCTTCTTTATGCTTTATTCTTTCATGGTCTATTTGATTTTGATTCTTTCCAGTTTTCTTTTCTTTTTTTAAGAAGTTTTTTTTAAGAGAGCGAGAGAGAGAGAAGAGAGAGAGAGAATTTTTTAATATTTATTTTTCAGTTTTCAGTGGACACAACATCTTTATTTTATTTTTATGTGGTGCTGAGGATCGAACCCAGCGCTGCGCGCATGCCAGGTGAGCGCATTACCAGGTAAGCGCATTACCCCTTGAGCCACATCCCCAGCCCCCTTTCCAGTTTTCAACCTTTTTGTTATTGATATATGTAGAATTGTGCATAGTAGGTTGTCAGGTTATCTTTCCTCTTTCACCAGTTCATTGATGTCATTCCATTGTCCTCTAATTTACATAGTTTTAAACTAGAAATATTCTGTTTCTGACAACTTTTCACTTCACATGATATTATTTTTTTCAATATTCATTCAAGAAATTTTGTTAATATTTTCTTTATAGAAGTGATAGAGTTAGATGACTTTTTTCGCAATAGATGTCAATCTTCATTTTTTTTTTTTAGATTCTTGGAGCTGTGATTTGATCTTTAGTAATAATTTTTAAAAATCCTCATTCTTTTTGTCTTCTTTATTGGTTCTACTGTCATGTTATACATGACAGTAGAATCCGTTTTAATAAGATTATAAAATCATGGAATATATGTTTTTCTAATTATGACCCCATTCTTGAGAGTGGGCCTGATGGTGGGATTCATATGGTATTTTTATAAGTGTACATAGGAAAATTATATTAGATTTATTCTACTGTTCTACCTATTCCTATCCCCACTCCTTTCATTTTGTTCCCTTTTGTCTAATCTACTGAAATTCTGTTGTTTCCCTCCCCATATTTATTGTGATTCAGCTTCTACCTATAAGTGAAAACATTCAACTTTTGGCTGAGGATTGGCTTATCACAATAGTCATCATATCCATTCATTTACTGGCGAATTTCATAAGATCATTTTTTATGGCTGACTAATATTACACAATTTCTTTAACCATTCATGTGTTGATGGGCATCTAGGTTCCTTCCATAGCTGCCTTAAACATTCATGTGGCATACTTAGCAATTAAAGAAATGCAAATTAAAACTACACTGAGATTTCAACTCACTCTGGTCAGAATGACACTTATCAAGAATACAAGTAACAATAAACGTTTTCATGGATGTTAGGAAAGGGAATGCTCATATATTGTTTGTGGGACTATAAATTGGTGCAACCTCTGTGGAAAGCAGAATGGTGATTCCTAAAAAAAAATTAGAAATGGAACCACCATTTGACCCAGTAAGCCCACTCCTTGGTATATATCCAAAGGAATTAAAATCAGTATATTACAGTGACACAGACTTTATGTTTTGCAATAATTTCCTTTCATCTTTTTGGGATTCAGTTCTACATATACTGTATACTTGACAGTGATTTGCAGCTCTCTGTAGACATTTTAAGTTTTTTTTTTTTTTTTCTGTTTCTCACCTTTTTAATTATTTATTTATTTTTGCTTTGTTTTTCAGTATGAGTAATATTTAGTGACTCATCTATAAGTTCATTGAGGCATTAAATTCATTAAGGCATTTTTCATCATAATTTTATAGCATTTGCATTTGATTTCCCTTTTAGTTTTTATCTTTTTTCTCAAAGTGCCTACCTGATCTTCCATGCATTTACTTAGAGCCATTGACATGATCATAATTATTTTAAATTCTTTATCAAATAGTTTTAATATCAATGTTGTCTGTAGGTAGCTCTGGTTATTTTGTAACTTTTAATGACTTTTTACTTTATTTTTTATTATATCTTCTTGTTGTGGTCATGAAAAGCTGGACATTTTGAGTAGGACAATATAAACTGGGGTAAACAGCTTCATGACTGAAATTGGACGCCCCTCTTCTACTGAAAGTTCAGTGCAGAGCTTTAAGCTAATCTAATTGAGAGTTAGTTGGGTCAATGGTGTGTTTTTTGTGTTTTTGTTTTACTTTTGGTTGGCATAAAAATCCTTAGTGAAACCTACGTTTCCAGTTCCTATATACAAATTTTGCTTATGGCACAAATTGACTTTTTCAAAGAAATATCTGTTATAGTATACAATTTAGGTCTTGCTTTTGTGTGTACCTCATGCATTCTCTTATTCCTTTCCTGTCTTTCCAGGAGTAATTTGCGATTGCATCTTATTCCTTTCAGGAGTTCATGCTCTGTTCTGATTAGACTCAGTCTTAGGTGTATCTGTGTTCATGTCTCAGTAAAGTGGTTTTATTTTTTTCTCATCCTCCAAAAACTGTGAACAAGGTGTGTGTTCTGCTTTTTCCTTAAGACTTATATTTTTCACTTTTTTTCCCCACAAGCTTCAATCAGGTTTTACTAACATGTTAAAAAGAGCAATATTTCATGTCTTTACAATAACATATTTCATCTTCCTTTTTCAGTACAAGTGGGGAGAAAGTGCTGGGTATAACTACTTGCACTTTTTGCATAATTATTATTCCTCAATCCCAGATTTCCCTTCAATGAAAACTTGTTATATCTCTTTCTGAGCTTATCTATGAACATTAAGAAGAATTTGTGGAGAAAGACATACAAGGGTATATAAACTTCCCCTTTTTCTGGAGCCCCATAAAAATTTATATTGATTGTTAACTTGTATTTAGCCTTTTCCAATTTTTCAAATATATTTCTTGAACTCTTACTAATGTCCACTTGCTTCTAATTCAGATGAGCAAATACTCTTTTATTTTCTCCCAATAAAAATCATTGCTTTTGGCCAAATGAGGATGTGCTATTCTGCACATCCTCAGCTATGCAATGAATACAGAAAAAAATCTTCAATTTGAAGTTAATCTCACTTAAATATAATGTATATTATAAAGTGAGAGTAGATTTCCTTTAGGTAGCTGCATATAATAGCAGATGGACATACAACTTTTAATTAGTAAACCAGGATTCCTATTTTTATTTTATCTAGATTATAAATAGAATTTAGCTATAGGCACCTACTTCCATTGTCCTCATAGCCTCCATTTCAATGACATTATATTCATCATCTAAACATCAGTGAATATGTTCACTCCAAAGTATACTGAGTAAGCTTCCACCCATGAAGTTTTTAATTATATAGCTACTGTTTTTCAGGAACTATATCTGATTCAGCTACCTCCAGTAATAGTTTTCTCAAAGTTGTTGTCAATTAAGAAATTGATTATATTCCAAAATGTTGCCTTAAATTCTTATTTATTTATTTTTACTATTCCTATACCCAACACATTCAGGTTGGGTCATGCTATAAACAACATATATAAGAGGAGTCTGCCCACAGAAGGAGTCATGACCTCAAGAAAAGTAATTTTTTTTTCAGCTAGGGCAATCCCCAAAGAAGATTTACAGCTAAGACTTGTTAATTGGCAAAAATCCCAGTAGGTACAGGTAGTAAATTTTTACATTTCACAGTAGAGATCTTGGCTACATATTATAGTATCCATATATTTGTCTTTTGCTTGCTTTTTTCTATCAAGCAAAAGTATTTTCAAAGTTGATTGTCTTGATGATTAAGTATCTGAATATTAAATTATTGACATTTCTGGTTCCATATTCTACTGATTACTTTAGGAGAAAGAGAAATAGCAGACAATAAATATACTGTAGTATGGACATCTATCGTACCATTTCATTGGCACTGTTCTCATAAGGCTTTATAAATAAAAGCTCCTGTGTCCACATAACTTAGATGCTTGCTCGAATAAATGATTACCCAGTAAGTTAAGATACTAATAAAATTTCATTATTTGATTCAGGAAATTATTGGAAAAAGGTGATAAAATTGGTAATCTCAGTACCTGATATTACAGATGTTCACATTATAGTATTTATTATCACCTGCTTATTTCTTTTTCTCCTAAATTGTCAGACATTTTATACACGCATAGAATATGCTCACTGACTGTTGTATTCTGCTGCCTTTCCTATCCCCTACTATCCCCCCTCCCCTCCCCTCACTAATATGGCATTATGTAAAAATGTGGATGTGTAACTGATGTGATTCTGCAATTTGTATTTGGGGTAAAAATGGGAGTTCATAACCCACTTGAATCAAATGTATGAAAGCTGATATGTCATGAGCTTTGTAATGTTTTGAACAACCAATAAAAAAATAAAAGAAAATGCTCAATGATCATGACTATAGTTACATCCAAATTTACCTCTCAAAATCCTCACCCAATCTCTTCCACCAACATTATAGTATTGTTAAGTTTTTTTTCAAATCTAAAAAGTTACTTATCTCAAAAGGCCTATTTCACCACTTATTCTGATGTTTTAAGTTTCTATAAGAAACATTCACTAACTTCCATCCTGTTGAGGTAGTGTTGTCCCTTGTTATAACAACTTTAATGAACTTAACTTGTTTAACTAACAGATATTTTCTGGTGTTTTTAGGAGAACTTAAAACTGTCAATCATATATAGCAGACCAAGAATATTTAAATATCTTATTCATGCTACATAATACCATAATGCACTTTCCTGAAGCCTTATAGGCTTGGAAATTTCTCTGACTGTGATGGTAAGGTATGTTCCATATTTGATTTGATCTTTGATTTCTGTTTATCTAGATTATTAATTGTCAAGCAAATGTCTGCAGGCTAAAGTTGTTCATGTATGTTTGTGACCTTTCTTGCTACAATAGCAGAACTAGATAATCAGACAAAGACAATACCCCACAGATAAAATGTTTTCTATCTGCTCCTTTACATGAAAGATGATTGGTCTCTTATCTACATCTTAAAATTTAGAGGTTTTTAAATCTCCTAAGAATGAGGATAGGTCTCTTATAAAATATTGAGTCGTTAGTAGTAAGATTTTAGTGCAGAATAGGCAAAGAACTAAGAAGGCTGTATTTCAAGATGATCCCAAGAAGTACTTACCATAAACTGATCTTTATAGGGTGGACTACTAACTTGGTAAACTTTGCAAAGCATTATGAAGCATTTTCTAAATTTTGTCTTTGTTTTTATGCTTTCTATTTGTCTGTATAAAACTACTAAACTATGGCTTGTAAGCCACAGCTGTTTATTTATGTATATGGATGATATTTTTTTTGGTTGCTTCTATCTAGCACCCCTCGTCTTCCCCTGCACCACAGTTGGTGCTGGTTGTTCTTTAGATAGTGTCTGGAGATATTTGGGTTAAAAATCATTCTCACCAATTATTGCAGTTCTTTAAGGTAGACTTTTTTCACGCTGTGAGTAAAACATAACCTTGTTCATGTTTTAATTCAAATGCACATCTATCTAATTGACATAATTTTACCAAATGAAATTTGGAAATGTCTTGACAATTTCACGTATGTTTTGATTTGAAAATGTAGTTTAATTTGAACTCAAAAGGAAAGAAATTCTCATAAGAAAATCTTCTTTTTTAATCTGTCCAAAGAGAAACATAAGAGATACCTGTTTTAGTATCTATACTTCAAAGATGAGTAATATGTGACTCTTTAATATTTACATATATATTTCTTATTTTCTTATGAAATTTATTATTTTTTCCTCACTGGATGAAGCTTCCAGACTGTTAATTGATAGTGATTAACTCTGTTGTCCACAAGTCCTCTATTATTGGTATCATTTTTTTGCATTCAGTCACTTCTTTATAAGAGTTCAGGATGTGACTAAAATTAACTTATGGTTTTATCAAGGTGAACATTCATAATGTTATAATTTTATTTCTCTGTGAATCAAACTCTTTCTGGTTTACATGAATAAGTCTTTGGATTTTCAGGGTGGTTTCCCTTCACCCCTAAATTACTTTTAGAAGATAAAATCTACAATAGGCCAGAAATGCCAAATCCATAAATAAAATGGAAGGTTCCTATTTCCACCCCTCCACAAAACACACACACACACACACACACACACACACCAGAAAGGTTACATAGGAGTTACTTTTTATTTTTATTTTATTTTATTTTAAAGAGAGAGAGAGAGAGAAAAGAGAGAGAGAAGAGAGAGAGTGAGATTTTTTTTTTTAATATTTATTTTTTCAGTTTTCGGCAGACACAACATCTTTATTTTATTTGTATGTGGTGCTGAGGATCGAATCCAGCACCCCACGAATGCCAGGCGAGCGTGTTACAGCTTAAGCCACATCCCCAGCCCCAGGAGTTACTTTTTAATAAGGCATTATTAACAATGACCAAGGAAGAGATGTTGAATATGTAGAAATAACATTCTTTATAGATTTTACAGGAAAGATTTACTGAAAGTGAGTTTTCCTATTGCATCTGTATCTGATCATTAAAAACATTTAACTACTTAGTATTTGATTATGACTGTTGAAAATCTCTGAATAAATTATATTATTTAGTAAATTGTGCAATTATTTAGGCCAAAGAGATCCTGGATTACCTATAAGGTCTGGACTAGAAAATGGATTATATGAAAAGGCCAGTATTTGGAAAACTGGCTTATAAGCTGCAGTACTAATAAAAAAAAAAAAGAAGCCTTAGCATTTTAAACAATATTTTGAAATAAATGTTGATAGGATAAGGAATAAAAAAAGATATAATATTAAGCAAGAATTGAGGATTGGTTTTTAGATTTATGATTTAAGACATAAAAGCACAATAGTACTTCATATGAGTTCAAGTTTCTAAACTAAATTTTATAATGACATACTAGAATACACCTATTAAAATGGCTAAAATTCAAATCATTGACTACACCAAATTTTGATGAGGATTTGGAACAACACGAACTCTTATATATTGTCAGTGGAAATATAAAATCTACAGTCCAGTCACTTTAGTAAAAATTTGGCAGTTTTGTACAAAATTAAATAAATATTTAACTTATGATCCAGCAGTCACACTCCTTGATAATTATTTTAATGAGTTAAAACTTATATCCATACATAATTCTGCACATAAATATATATAGCAGCTTTATTCATAATTTTCATAATTTGGAAGCAACCAAGAAGTACTTATATAGATGAATATACAAATAAACTATGGTATATTCAGACTATGAAATAGTGCAGCAATTAAAAGAAGTAAGCTATCATGCCTGAGAAATAATTGAGGAACTTTAAATTCATGCTGCTTAAGTGAATGATGGAAAGCTGACAATGTACATACTGTATGATTCTCAGCAAAATAACATTCTGGAAAAGGCAAAATTATGGAGGTCATAAAACGATCAATGGTTTCAAGGAGCATGAATGGTAGGTATGAATGAATAAATAGAAAACAGGAAATTGTAGGGCAGAGGAATTATTGTGTGTGATATTATAAGGATGCACCTATGCCACTATACATTTATTAAAACCCAATGAATTTATAATGCAATGGACATTCCAAAATGTAAACTATTGACTTTGAATTAGAATGATGTGCCAGTATTGTGTTTTCTATTGTAACAAATGCACCACCCAAGTAGTGGATATTAATGAAGAGGGAAGTTGTATTTGTATAGGAGGGAAGAGGAGATATGAAAACTCTCTGTATATTTCTCTTTTTCTATAAATCTAAAACTGCTCTTAAAGTAAACTCAATTAAAAAGTTGAGGGAAGATATTTTTTAAAAAATTTCACTCAACTATTTTAGATGCAAATGTCATTCAAATATATGTGTGACTAAAGAAATCAAAACAAAATTTTTTGAATTATAAATTTCACATATTCTTTAATCAGTGGCATATCTGTATATGTTCTGACTTTATTGTAATTCGTTGTTAGGAGGTGATGTTAGATATAGAATTTCTATTAGGGAAATGAAAATGCCTTGCTATATACTATCTACTGCTTGAAACTTGTATTAGCCAGGCATGGAACAATAACCTTTGTCTTAATAAAACTTTATTTTTCATTGTTTTTATAAAACATTCATTGATATATGGAATAAAGTTGATCAAATTATGTTATGTATATGTTCAAAGGTCCACAATGAAACCTACCATTTGTCATCATTAATGAATATTTATTACTGGTAAAATTATGGCACATTTTTACCAAATGAAAATATTGAAGTACAATTACAATATCATACAAGATTATAGCAATAAATTAATAGTCACAAGGTTTTGTGCTCATGTCCTGTGGGCGAGGGAAAGAGTTCCCCTCCAGAAGGATGGGCTGGCTGAGGAATTAAAGCTAAATAAATACTACTACAAAACAACCACAGTACACAGAAGTACAGTTTCAGAGCAGGGGCAACAACAGGTCAAACTAAATATATAAAGCCCAAGTTTGCTTTATTTATAGCAGTAGAGATCAAATGGATTAGTAGGTTTAAGGTTTCATTGTGGGAGGAGTCTTGTCTTGGTTCTTGCTTCTTCAAGATAAATGGGATATAGGTGAGGGTAGGCAGGCTCTTAGACTCTTAATAGGTCATGCCCATCTCTGGTGTTGCACAGGACCTTTTGACAGAGCTGTGTGGCAGTTCACAACATATTGGGTCATCTCACCAGCAGAAGTTCTGCTGTGAGTTCCCAGATACCAGATCTGCCCACTCCATGGCTTCAGTGCCGATGTGGTCCAAGCACATTTCACTGGTGGCTTCCTGCAACAAGGCATTATGAGGTTCATTAAACTTTTTATGGTCAATATTTTGTACAATTTTTCTTGAGGAAATTGTTTTCAATTATCTTGAGTATATATAAGGAGTAGAACTGATATCTCCTATGCTAATTTTATGTTTTCCTTTTTGAGAAATTTCCATCATTTACTTATCAGCAATGTATGAAGGTTCCAAAACACACACATCTCTGCCAATACTTGTAAATATAATTTTTAATAGTAATAATAATAGCTATTGAATGGACTCGGTAAGATGGCGGCAAAGGGAGTGCATCACCCCCGTGTACTGAGTCACTGTGCGGGAGAATGACGAGTTAGAACGGCTAAAAGCTATCTTGTTAGGAATTTCCAGCAAAATTGGGGTGCTCCAAAACCTAGAGGAAGGATTTCCATCGCACGAGGATCAGCTACGGGGGCTCAAATGCGAGAGATTTGTCCGCACAGAGGGTCACGCTGCTTATTCAGCAAATCGCCCCGCAGCTAGAGTCTGCTGCGCGCGCTGGGAAACGACGAGATAGCAACGCAAAGATACAGCGCTGCGGATTCTGCAGGCTTCTGCCAGCTGTGCAATCACCGTGCTCAGTGCTGAATTCTGGGTTTGAGACGGGGGAAGGAAGCGGTCCAATTTGGTTCTCCACACCGGTCAGACCACAGAGGAAGCCAGAGGCCACCATCTTGGAGAGCTGATGTCACCATCCCTGTTTCGACTGATCGCAGCTCATTCAGCCATAGAACAGGTAATTTCAGGCTGCCATTTGCCTGCGTCTCGCAGACAAATTACTCAGGCTCAGTGCTAAAGAACCCGCGAAAACTGCTTCTTGGAGCCTGCTCCTATCAGAACATACACCGGGCCTGGAGCAGCTGAATTCTGGCTCCCAGAACTGCTCTGGCCCAGGGATAAAGAACCCGCGGAAACTGCTTCTCGGTCCGGGTCCTGCTGAATACTGTGGAGGTAAATACCAATGGAGCCTTCATAGGCAGTGGCAACAGGATTGAGACAGGGCTTGTGAGGGCCGGTCAGGACTCACCCGTTGCTTTGGTTACCCGGCAAAGGGAACGAAATGCTGCCATTCGCATGGGATACCAACATGGCAGAGATCTGATGTCATCAGAAAGTGGCGGAGGAGAGAACTTCAGCGATACCAGCGGCGACAGAAACAGCTGGTCTCCTGGTAAAGAAAGTGAGTCACAAAAACCCGAGTCTCTCTCACATTGTCATCAAGCCAGAGGGGCAGAGCAGAGCCACCGCCCATGTCTGGAACAGGCCCAGCGGCCTGCCGGCGTGGCAGTCACGTCACCCCAATTGGAGTAGGGGCAGAGCAGAGCCCCCACCCGCGCCCGCAAGGTAGGCAGACCTGCGACCGACCGTCAGAAGAGGCCCAGCGGACCGCGGGTGTGGTAGACAGGACACACCAATTGGAAGAGGGGCAGAGCAGAGCTGCCGCCCGCACCTACAAGGTAGGCAGACCTGCGACCGACCGGCGGATCAGGCCCAGCTGCCTGCCAGCGTGGTACACACGTCACCCCAATTGGAGTAGGGGCAGAGAAGATCCTTCGCCAGTGCCCCGAACAGACCCAGCGACCTGCCGGCGTGGTAATCACGACACCCCAATTGGAGTAGGGGCAGAGCAGAGCCGCCACCCACTCCCGCAAGGTAGGCAGACCTGCGACCAACCAGTGGAACAGGCCCAGCGGCTGGCCGGTGTGGTAGACACGTCACCCCAATTGGAGTAGAGGCAGAGCAGAGCCTTCGCCCGCGCCCAGAACAGGCCCAGCGGCCTGCTGGCATGGTAGTCATGTCACCCCAATTGGAGTAGGGGCAGAGCAGAGCCACCGCCCACGCCTGCAAGGTAGGCAGACCTGCGACCGACTGGCAGAACAGGCCCAGCGGACCGCGGGTGTGGTAGACAGGACACACCAATTGGAGGAGGGGCAGAGCAGAGCCGCCGCCCACGCCTGCAAGGTAGGCAGACCTGCAACCGACGGGCGGAACAGACCCAGCATCCTGCCGCCATGGTAGACACATAACCCCAATTGGAGTAGGGGCAGAGCAGTGCCGCCTCCCGCACTTGGAACAAGCCCAGCGACCCGCCGGCATGGTAGACACTTCAACCCAATTGGAGTAAGGGCAGAGCAGAGCCACCGCCCGCGCCTGAAAGGTAGGAAGACCTGCGACCGACTGGCAGACCAGGCCCAGCGGCCCGTCAGCGTGGTAGAGAGATCACCCCAATTGGAGGAGGAGCACAGCCGCTGCCCTACCCTGCAAGGGAAAATTTTCAACTATACAAGAGCAATATAAACATACAGGGGGAAAATCTCAAAAACACAACAGTTTCACCAAGCAAAAAGAAATGCGAGCAGTATGAAAAGACAAGGAAAGAAAGGACCACAAGCAATGCAGATCAACTCAACATTAGAAGAGGTAATAGCTGCAACAGATGGAATGTCAGATAAAGAATTCAGGATATACATGCTTCAGATGATCTGGAGTCTCAAGGAAGACATTAGACAGCAAAATCAGACAATGAAAGATCACTTCAACAATGAATTACATAAACAAATCCAGGAAGCAAAAGATCAACTATGCAGGGAGATAGAGGTTATAAAAAACAAACAAACAGAAATCCTAGAAATGCAGGAAGCAATAAACCAACTTAAAAAATTGAGAATACTACCAGCAGAGTAGAACACTTAGAAGATAGAACATCAGACAATGAAGACAAAGTATTTCAACTTGAAAAGAACATAGACAGCTCAGCAAGACTGTTAAGAAACCATGAGCAGAACATCCAAGAAATATGGGATAACATAAAGAGACCAAACTTAAGAGTCATTGGGATACAGGAAGGTATAGAGCTCCAAACCAAAGGAATGAGCAATCTATTCAATGAAATAATACGAGAAAACTTCCCAGACTTGAAGAATGAGACAGAATCCCAAATCCTAGAAGCCTACAGGACGCCGAATGTGCAAAATCATAAGAGATCCACACCTAGACACATTATAATGAAGATGCCCAACATACAGAATAAGGAGAGAATTTTAAAAGCTACAAGAGAAAGGAAGCAGATTACATTTAGGGGTAAACCAATCAGGATAACAGCTGATCTTTCAACACAGACTCTGAAAGCTAGAAGATCCTGGAATAACATATTTCAAACACTGAAAGAAAATGGGTTCCAACCAAGAATTGTGTATCCAGTGAAATTAAGCTTCAGGATTGAAGATGAAATTGAAACCTTCCACGGTAAACAAAAGTTAAAAGAATTTGCAGCTATAAAACCAACTCTCCAAAAAATCCTCCGCAAAACATTACAGGAAGAGGAAATGGAAAATATCAATGAAAAGCAACAGTGGGAGGTAGGACAGTAAAGGGGGTAAATTAATCAAAGAGAAAACAAACCGTGTTTAGTAACATAAATAAACAAATATGGCTGGAAGAACAACCCATATCTCAATAATAACCCTAAATGTTAATGGCTTAAACTCACCAATTAAGAGACACAGGCTAGTAGAATGGATCACAAAACAAGACCCAACAATATGCTGCCTACAGGAGACGCATTTGATAGGAAAAGACATA
Source organism: Marmota flaviventris (assembly GCF_047511675.1). NCBI lineage: Eukaryota > Metazoa > Chordata > Mammalia > Rodentia > Sciuridae > Marmota > Marmota flaviventris. Next base: position 92,466,890 of record NC_092503.1, on the reverse strand, counting down.
CATAGACTGAAGGTGAAAGGTTGGGAAAAATCATATCACTCATATGGGCTTCAGAAACAAGCAGGAGTGTCCATACTCATATCAAATGAAATAGATTTCAAGCCAAAGTTAATAAAAAGGGATAAAGAGGGACACTACATACTGCTCAAGGGAACCATACACCAACAATACATAACAATCATAAATATATATGCCCCAAACAATGGTGCAGCTATGTTCATCAAACAAACTCTTCTCAAGTTCAAGAGTCTAATAGACCACCATACAATAATCGTGGGAGACTTCAACAGACCTCTCTCACCACTGGACAGATCTTCCATATAAAAGTTGAATAAGGAAACTATAGAACTCAATAACACAATTAATAACCTAGACTTAATTGACATATATAGAATATACCACCCAACATCAAGCAGTTACACTTTTTTTCTCAGCAGCACATGGATCCTTCTCAAAAATAGATCATACATTATATCACAGGGCAACTCTTAGACAATATAAAGGAGTAGAGATAATACCATGCATCTTATCTGATCATAATGGAATGAAACTGAAAATCAATGATAAAAGAAGGAAGGAAAAATCATGCATCACTTGGAGAATGAACAATAGGTTACTGAATGATCAATGGGTTATAGAAGACATCAAGGAGGAAATTAAAAAAATTCTTAGAGACAAATGCAAACACAGACACAACATATCGGAATCTATGGGACACATTGAAAGCAGTTCTAAGAGGAAAATTCATTGCTTGGAGTTCAATTCTTAAAAAAAGAAAAAACCAACAAATAAATGATCTCATACTTCATCTCAAAATCCTAGAAAAAGAAGAGCAAAACAACAGCAAAAAAGTAGAAGGCAAGAAATAATTAAAATCAGAGCTGAAATTAATGAAATCGAAACAAAAGAAACAAATGAAAAAATTGACAAAACTAAAAGTTGGTTCTTTGAAAAAATAAATAAAATCGACAGACCCTTAGCCATGATAACGAAGAGAAGAAGAGAGAGAACTCAAATTACTAGCATACGGGATGAAAAAGGCAATATCACAACAGACACTTCAGAAATACAGAAGATAATCAGAAATTATTTTGAATCCTTATACTCCAATAAAATAGAAGATAGTGAAGGCATCGATAAATTTCTTAAGTCATATGATCTGCCCAGATTGAGTCAGGAGGATATAGACAACCTAAACAGACCAATATCAATTGAGGAAATAGAAGAAACCATCAAAAGACTACCAACTAAGAAAAGTCCAGGACTGGATGGGTATACAGCAGAGTTTTACAAAACCTTTAAAGAGGAACTAATACCAATACTTTTCAAGCTATTTCAGGAAATAGAAAAAGAGGGAGAACTTCCAAATTCATTCTACGAGACCAACATCACCCTGATTCCTAAACCAGACAAAGACACTTCAAAGAAAGAAAACTACAGACCAATATCTCTAATGAACCTAGATGCAAAAATCTTCAATAAAATTCTGGTGAATCAGATACAAAAACATATCAAAAAAAAATGTGCACCATGATCAAGTAGGATTCATCCCTGGGATGCAAGGCTGGTTCAATATACGGAAATCAATAAATGTTATTCACCACATCAATAGACTTAAAAACAAGAACCATATGATCATCATGATAGATGCGGAAAAAGCATTCGATAAAGTACAGCATCCCTTTATGTTCAAAACTCTAGAAAAACTAGGGATAACAGGAACATACCTCAATATTGTAAAAGCAATCTATGCTAAGCCTCAGGCTAGCATCATTCTAAATGGAGAAAAATTGAAGGTATTCCCTCTAAAGTCTGGAACAAGACAGGGATGCCCTCTCTCACCACTTCTGTTCAACATAGTTCTCGAAACACTGGCCAGAGCAATTAGACAGATGAAAGAAATTAAAGGCATAAAAATAGGAAAAGAAGAACTTAAATTATCACTATTTGCAGGTGACATGATTCTATACCTAGCAGACCCAAAAGGGTCTACAAAGAAACTATTAGAGCTAATAAATGAATTCAGCAAAGTGGCAGGATATAAAATCAACACGCATAAATCAAAGGCATTCCTGTATATCAGTGACAAATCCTCTGAAATGGAAATGAGGACAACCACTCCATTCACATTATCCTCAAAAAAAAAAAAAATACTTGGGAATCAACCTAACAAAAGAGGTGAAAGACTTATACAATGAAAACTACAGAACCCTAAAGAGAGAAATAGAAGAAGATCTTAGAAGATGGAAAAATATACCCTGTTCATGGATAGGCAGAACTAACATCATCAAAATGGCGATATTACCAAAAGTTCTCTATAGGTTTAATGCAATGCCAGCCAATCAAAATCCCAACGGCATTTCTTGTAGAAATAGAGAAAGCAATCATGAAATTCATATGGAAAAATAAAAGACCCAGAATAGCAAAAACAATGCTAAGCAAGAAGTGTGAATCAGGTGGTATAGCGATACCAGACTTCAAACTATACTACAGAGCAATAATAACAAAAACAGCATTGTATTGGTACCAAAACAGGCAGGTGGACCAATGGTACAGAATAGAGGATACAGAAAACAATCCACAAAACTACAACTATCTTATATTTGATAATTGGGCTAAAAGCATGCAATGGAGGAAGGATAGCATCTTCAACAAATGGTGCTGGGAAAACTGGAAATCCATATGCAACAAAATGAAGCTGAATCCCTTTCTCTCGCCATGCACAAAAGTTAATTCAAAATGGATCAAGGAGCTTGATATCAAATCAGAGACTCACCGTCTGATAGAAGAAAAAGTCGGCTACGATCTACATACTGTGGGGTCGGGCTCCAAATTCCTCAATAGGACACCCATAGCACAAGAGTTAATAACTAGAATCAACAAATGGGACTTACTCAAACTAAAAAGTTTTTTCTCAGCAAAAGAAACAATAAGAGAGGTAAATAGGGAGCCTACATCCTGGGAACAAATCTTTACTCCTCACACTTCAGATAGAGCCCTAATATCCAGAGTATACAAAGAACTCAAAAAATTAGACAATAAGATAACAAACAACCCAATCAACAAATGGGCCAAGGACCTGAACAGACACTTCTCAGAGGAGGACATACAATCAATCATCAAGTACATGAAAAAATTCTCACCATCTCTAGCAGCCAGAGAAATGCAAATCAAAACCACCCTAAGATACCATCTCACTCCAGGAAGATTGGCAGCCTTTATGAAGTCAAACAACAACAAGTGCTGGCGAGGATGTGGGGAAAAGGGTACACTTGTACATTGCTGGTGGGACTGCAAATTGGTGCAGCCAATTTGGAAAGCAGTATGGAGATTTCTTGGAAAGCTGGGAATGGAACCACCATTTGACCCAGCTATTCCCCTTCTCGGTCTATTCCCTAAAGACCTAAAAAGGAGCATGCTACAGGGACATTGCTACATTGATGTTCATAGCAGCACAATTCACAATAGCAAGACTGTGGAACCAACCTAGATGCCCTTCAATAGACAAATGGATAAAAAAATGTGGCATTTATACACAATGGAGTATTACTCTGCATTAAAAAATGACAAAATCATAGAATTTGCAGGGAAATGGATGGCATTAGAGCAGATTATGCTAAGTGAAGCTAGCCATTCCCTAAAAAACAAATGCCAAATGTCTTCTTTGATATAAGGAGAGTAACTAAGAACAGAGTAGGGTTGAAGAGCATAAGAAGAAGATTAACATTAAACAGGGATGAGAGGTGGGAGGGAAAGGGAGAGAGAAGGGAAATTGCATGGAAATGGAAGGAGACCCTCAGGGTTATACAAAAGTACATACAAGAGGAAGTGAGGGGAAAGGGAAAAATAATACAAGGGGGAGAAATGAATGACAGTAGAGGGGGTAGAGAGAGAAGAGGGGAGGGGAGGGGAGGGGAGGGAGGATAGTAGAGGATAGGAAAGGGAGCAGAATACAACAGACACTAGTATGGCAATATGTAAATCAATGGATGTGTAAATGATGTGATTCTGCAATCTGTATATGGGGTAAAAATGGGAGTTCATAACCCACTTGAATCAAAGTGTGAAATATGATATATCAAGAACTATGTAATGTTTTGAACAACCAACAATAAAAATTAATAAAAAAAAAATCTGAAAAAAAATATTTCAATGGCTGTATTCCCTCCAATACCCTTAATTTTCTTTTGTTTGTTTTGTTTTGGAATGAGGCAAAGTTAAACACAAACAAATAAATGCAGCTTTGGAACATGAAAAAAAAAATAATAGCTATTATTATTATTATTATTATTATTATTATTATTACAATTCTAGTGGACATGAAGCATAATCTCTTTGTAGTTTTGTTTTCTTTTTTAAAAATTTTATCTATTCTTTTTACTTATACATGACAGTAGAATATATTTTGACATGTTTATAAAAACATATAGTATGTCTTATCCTCATTAGGATTCCAGTCTTGGAGATACACATCATGTGAAGATTCACTGTGGTGTATTCATATATGTTCATAGGAAAACCATATTAGAGTCATTCCCCTGTCTTTCCCATTCCTATCCTCCTCCCTTCCCTTCATTCCCTTGGTCTAATCCACTGAATTTCTAATCTCCCCGACCCCTTGTTGTGTTTTAGCATCCTCATATTAGAAAGAACATTTGACATCTGGTTTTGAGGAATTAGCTTATTTCACTTAGCAAGATAGTCTCCAGATTCATCCATTTCCTGGCAAATGCCATGAAGTCATTATTCTTTATGGTATAATATTTCATTGTGTATATACACCACAATTGCTTTGTCCAGTCATCTATAGAAGGTCATCCAGGTTGATTCCATAGCTTAGTTATTATGAATTGAGCTGCTATAAATATTTATGTGTATGTTACTGTATAATTCCCTTGGATATATAACTAGGAGTCATATAATGGGGTTAAATGGTGGTTCCATTTCTAGTTTTTGAGGAATCTCTGTACCACTTTCCAGAGAGATTGCACCAATTTGCAGTCCCACTAACAATGTATAAGTGTACCTTCTTCTCCACATGCTCACCAATATTTGTTGTTGTTTGTATTCTTGGAAACTGAAATTACATCTATGTTTTTACATTCTATTGAGCATCTTACCCTAGTGATTCATTATCTCATAAAGAAATTTCAGCTGATATTTTGGAACTGGGTTGTAAGATGGGTTAATGATACTCCATTTTGTCCATTTTATTTACTGGCCTATTGTCATATGCAGGTCAGTTAGCCTTGCTTGCTGTACAACAAATTTTTAAAGTAGTATATATGCACCGAATCAATGAATTTTATTTTACTGTCTCAAAAATAATATGTTAAACTCTATCAAGAGTGGTGGTGGGTGAACTTAATAGAATTATCTATTTATCTATCTATATTATTTAAAAGGGTAATGAAATGAAAATTTAGCATGTCTTTATAAAATGATTTAAATTTAACATGTTTTTATTTCTACACAGTTATATTTCATTTCTTTTATATTTAAGAAATGTGGAGATGCTGCACAATTTTCCCCCATAATTTCTATTTAAGCATGTCTTTTTTAAAAACAATCTAAATATATTAAAACTTGTTTTATTACTAAACTTTAAACATGGGGAGACAAGGGATTTAGTAGTATGACAAGTAAGTTAAATTTTTATCCTTAAAGTAAAGCTCAAGGTCATTATATTTTATGTAAGGCAGTGAATACATTTTAGATAATTTTTCAGTAGAGTATCACCCTCAGGAACAAAATGTGGCAATAGATATAGTAAAAATGTACATCAGTATTTATAAAGATTATATAAATCTTATGCAATTAATTAACAAGTGAAAATGTTAGGTTTTCCAAATTAAGTGAAAACCAATGGTCAAGACACTAAAGTGTTTGGGGATGAGTTCATGAATAATGGTAGATCTTTATCTAGGCTTTGAAAGTTTGAGAGTTAGGAAGATAAAGTGAAATATTGGTGGCATTATGAGCAAAAGTGATTAAAAGAACAGAAGTGAAAAACATGCAATTTTGATGATGCAAAAAAATTGATTATATCACAGTTGTGTGAAAAAGCAGAGTAGGGTGCAGATTCAATAATATGATGTGGCAAATTGACAGTGTTTTCAGTGATTAATTTATGCATAGTATTCAAAGCAATAAATAATAAGAGAAGTTTTTTGAATGGGTAAGTTTCATTATGAAAACACATTGCTTTTGAATAACTAAAAATAATAAGTTGCATAGGAAGAATTAAGTATTATACTAGTCACCTAGGGTTTTTACATATTTAAAATCTTATATATTGATTGTTATTCTCTAGAGATGTGGCAAAGTAACTTATTTTTAAATGTTTTTTGAATATTGGCTGTTTAGGGAATAGAACAAAATTAGTTATATTATTGTGGAGGCAATTCAAATAAATAAATAAATGAGGAGATCAATTGATTGGTGGCAAGATTGTGAAGGAAAGCATAGATTTAAAGAATATTATGGAGACAAAGCATATAGGATTTTTGATTAAATGGATGTGATTTTAAAAAGTGGAAAAATTTAAAGTGAACCCAAGTATTATACCTTAAGCAACGTATTGGATGATCATTCCACACAATACCGAAAGATTAACAGTTTTAGGAAGGATCATGATACATACTTTTAAAATATTTTGTGCTTGGAGAGACTTATGGTGAGGAGAAAAGTCTGGAAACTTTCAGTGGTTAAGAGGTGATTGTAGGGTCTGAGGTAGAGTCCTTGCCTAGCATATGTGGGACACTGGGTTTGATCCTCAGCACCACATAAATAAAATAAAATAAAATAAAGGTACTGTGTCCAATTACAACTAAAACAAAATATTTTTAAAAAATTTTAAAAGATGATTGTTAGAAGCAGCAGTCATGAGGAAGACTGAGAAGGAATGGTTAGAAAGTCAACAGGAAAACGAAGAGAGTAAAACCAAAGAAAGAGTGCTTTAAAGAAGAGTAAGTGATCAATGATGTCAAACATGGCGGAGATGCCCTATAACACTAAGTTTGCCAAGATGATGAAGCATTCTAGAGAAGTGTTAATCTAATGAGGCCCCTAGGTACAGTTTATAAGGAATTGTTAAATGTTTTTCTTTGAGAAAAAAATTTCCTTGATTTATATTCATTACAATGCACTGCAAGGATAGGATGCTCTATTTATTCTAATAAATTGTCTCTAGAGCACATTGAACTTCCTAGTTAATTAAATAGTACCACAATTTATTTTATTTATGTTTTAGTATTTTTTTTCTCTGGTGGTATGTAAACCATCCTTAACACCTTGGGTCAGAACGTATCGTGCATTTTTAGAGCCACGTTAACTCTTTATTTTTCATGTAATGCACTGAAGAGAAGAATACACTTGGTATTACAATTTCACATTAATTGTACACATCATCTTTTATAATACAGTAAGTTCTCTTAATGTGTAAATTCCTTCCTGTGAGAATTGAAGAATTTTTGAATAAACACTAATTTTTCAGGTCATGGTTAGTTAGTGGTATGGGTAAGTTTACATAAGATCCATAAAAGATGGTGAAAGGGGAATATACAAACACATAAATGTGTATAAATGTGGGCACACACACACGTATACAGAGTAATACTCAGAATTTACAATAACAAACTTCCAATTTATCTTGCTTTCTTCTTTAACCATGTTTCTTCATATTTATGTATTTATGTATTGGTATCAGGGATTAAACCCAGAGTCCTTAACCACTGAGACGCATCCCAGCCTTTTACATATTTTATTTACAGACAGGGTCTCACTGAGTTGCTTTTGGACCTCATTGAATTGCTGAGGCTCTCTTTGAATTCATATTCTTCCTGCCTCAGCCTCCTGAGCCACTGGGATTACAGGCATGTGCCACCGCATCTGACTAAATTCTTTTGTTTATAAGCTGACTATATGAGAGATAACAAATTGACTCAACAAACATTCATTAGTTTTGTACTATGAATCAATATTTTGTCTACTTCTGGGGATACAGCAGAGAACACAGTGTCTATTTTTCTTCCTTTCATGAAGCTTGCACTTAGTAAGGGTACAAATGATGAGTAAAATAAATATTTTTAAGTGCTAAGAAAAGATTGGATAAAAAGTAATAAGTTAAGAGTGTTTAATAAAAATTGGATGAATTCTTGGCATGTCCTACAGCAGCAGAAGAGTTTATTCTACTCCCTTTTTAATGACAAGGGTAACATCTAGTTTGTGTTAGTTGGATAAAAATATAGACCTATGGCAATTTCTGGCTAATCTTGTTCAATACTCTTTCTGATTGTTGTCTACTAATTTCTTATTTATTTTTGTTAGTATATTACAGTTATACATAACATTGTAGTTCATTCTGACAGCTCTACAAGCATGAAACATAATTTGCTCTAATCCAGTCCCCAATACTTTCCCCGTCCCTCCTCCCTTCATACCACCAAAGACACTGTGATATCAGAAGAAAGAAGTGGAAACTGTTGAGAATGAGAGTTGTGTGGATCATCACACACTTTAACAATGGAAGCACCTTTTTGCTTTAAATTATTACATATGAATCTTATTATATCAGTCTGTAAACTAACTTTCTTTTATGTTTACCTATATAATTTTTTAATGTGATTGAGGTACTTTTAGCTCTAGCAAACTCCCTTTGTTTTCTCATTACTGACAAAAGACTCAACTCCCAAGTCTGCAGGGGAGAGTATAAGCTTTAGTGAAGATATTCATTATTCCTTGGATTCAATTGCATTAGTCACTCTAGTTCTTTACTCCTCCTTGTTCGATGCTCATTGCCCGGGATTTTTAATTTTCTGCAAGAGGGATATTGAAAAAATACCCAATGAATACAACCCTCTGTCTTAGCTTCAGGCTTGACCACATGAACTGCTTTGTGCAATAAAATGAGGATAAAGGGATAGAATGACAGATCAAAACTCAGGCTTAAAGAAGCATTGAATATTTACCCTTGGTAACTTCTGCCTTTGCTTTCACTATGAAAAGAACCATGCCTATTCTAGGAGGATGAGGGATGTGTAGAGCAGACTGAATTGACCATAACCGCTAAGGGGTCCATAGATTTGCAACAATAAATGTTTATTGTTTATTGAGATTTTATAAGGTTTTTTAATGTAGCATTATCTACCTGCAATTAAATGATATATGTCCCATACATGAATTTTCTGTTCTGTCTCTTTTGCTTTCAATTGATTCAAATTGCTTTAACTGCTGGTCATTTGTATGTGATATATTTATTCATATTTTTACTTTTATCTGATATGACTATTTTAGTATGAGTTAAGATGTAATAAATGGACTTGAAGTAGACAAATATGAGTCCTTCTCAGACTTTTTAAATGCCCTAACATTAAAAAATAATACTTTATCATCTAGGACTACTACAATGCATGAATAAAAAGCAGAGCTAAATATTTTCATGTTCCTGGCATAAAGAGAAAAGTATTAACAGTAGCAGAGAATTATTTTGACACAAAGGCATGACCAGGACTAGAAAAGGAAGATCAGAAAATTCTAACACCTCAGTCCCTGGAGTCTGTTTATCTTAATACCATCTCTGCTTTGTGTCAGTGGTACAAAATCCTAAGAAATGCAAAGGCACATCCTAGAATGTGAAATTTGTTAGGTTAAGCTAAGAGAGGAGTAAGGCCCTGAGTCAGAGAGAAAGATTTTCCCTGTCATTGCCTGCCTCCCAATAGGTCTCCAATCAGTGACTCTACAGTCTAATTTTCCTCCTTCTTTTACATTTTTTAACAATGTATTATTTCTATCTTTCTAGAGCATCTGAAATATGTTTACTTATATAGTATATGGAATTCAAATTATTTTTTCTTGTACTTTTGTCCTAACAATTTCCGTAGACATGTTATAACATTACTTGTTAAATAGTTTGTCTTACTTTGAAATGGTGATATTGTTATATATTAAATATCATATATGTTTAATTATATTTTGATTTTCAAATTTCTGCTTTATTTCTTTGCCTTAAGTTGATAAAAATTTTTAACTACTGTTCATTTGTACTTGATAGATACATTTATACATATTTATACTTATGATTTCTGGCATCTCTGCTAAGTATATGCAGTACTTTTCTTACCTGTTGTGTATTGGTTCTTATTTCCCTGTTTTATATGTAGAAATTTAATTGTGATTACCATAGCACATTGTTGAGGGTTAGAGCATCTTGTCATTTATTAGATAGCTTACCATGTCAAAAGAAAACAAAGATTATTGGCCCAAAGATGAAGTTCTGGGGAAGTTACACCATCAAGCAGAAAACTGAGATTAAGATATGTGAGATGACAATAGTGACCAAATTATGTTTGTTGATTGATTGTATTTCTTTCCTTAAAGTGTCAGTTCAGTGCAGGTGCCCATTTATTGATTGGGTTATTTGCATTTTTTGGTGTTAAGTTTTTTGAATTCTTTATATATCCTGGAGATTAGTGGGGCAAGGGATAGGGAAGAATGAAGGAACTGTGATTTGTATAGAGGGGAGCTAGGGGAAAAGAGGGATTGTGGGATGGGAAGGACAGTATAAAGAGACAGACATTATTACCCTATATACACTACTGGAGTGACTCTGTAACATGTACAGACAGAGGAATGAGAAGTTGTGCTTCCTTTATGTACTATATGTCAAATTCATTCTACTGTAACATAAATAAGTTAATTAATAAAAAATGGAAAAATCATAAAAAAATAACCCAATTAATAAATAGGTTAAGGATCTAAATAGACACTTCATAGAAGATGATATACAATCAATCTACAAACATATGAACAAATGTTCATCATCTCTAGCAGTTAAAGAAATGCAAATCAAAATTACTCTAATATTTCATCTCACTCTAGTCAAAATGGCAATTATTAGGAAAACAAGATTCAGGGGTAAGAGTTGTAGCTCAGTGGTAGAGTGCTTGCCTAGCATGTGTGAAGCACTGGGTTCAATCTTTAGCACCTTACAAAAATAAAGTTTTAAAAAAGGTATTGTGTCCATCTACATCTAAAAATATTTTTTAAAGGAATATAAGCAACAGTAAGTGTTGATGATGACATGGGGAAAATGTATATATATATATATATATATATATATATATATATACACATACATATACATACATACATACATTGCTGGTGGGACTGCAAATTGGTGCAACCACAAATGGAAAGTAGTATGGAGGTTCCTTAGAAAACTTGGAATGAGAGCACTATTTGACACAGCTATCTCACTCCTCAGTCTATACCCAAAGGACTTAAAATTAGCATATTACAGTGACACAGTCATATCAATGTATATAGTAGCTCAATTCACAGTAGCTAAACTGTGGAATCAACCTAGATGAATTTCATAGTGGTTGCATCAATTTGCAGTCAATTCTTTGCACCAATTCACAGTCAATTCTCTACAACCCTCTCTTCAATTCACAACAGCTAAACTGTGGAACCAACCTAGATGAATTGCATAGTGGTTGCACCAATTTGCAGTCAATTCTTTGAGAAGATGCTTGAGTTAAGAATACCATGTGTTCAATCATTTTGTGAAATTTTATATAGTAATGCATATATTTATGTATACATATATGTAGTAAATGCATGTATTTAGTCACCATTTTTGATGTCTACTGCATTATAGATAATGTTATGGGTCCACTAAGAGCACCATGGTAATTAAGAGATAAGACTTAGAGATCATTGAGCTTGTATTTCAAAGGAAAATTTAGATAAAAATTAAAACAAGTACATTTACACATACATAGATGCATGTTTGCATATATGTATATAGTATTGAAAATATAATTTAACATGAAACTCTTTTCTCTCCTTCTGCTGACAGGTTGGGCTAAGAAAACCCATTTATGTGTTAGAAGCTAATTATAGAAGGAGATGCCTCCCAAAGATTCCTGCAAAGCTGGATTCTTTCCTTTAGTGCTAAGGGACTGGTTGCAGCTCTCAGTGTTGCAGCTTCAAATGGAGGCTATGCCCTCCAGTATTGTCACTTATCCTAGCAGCTCATCACCAACTTTTTTCAGGTTTTTGTCTTGCAAATCTGAAGAGTAAAATTAGTGTAACAACTGAAGGCAAAGTAAAAAAAGTAGGATTTATTCAAGTGTGAAGAAAGAGAATTCTTGCAGGCACAAGAGGGAGCACAATAAATTTTCCACTTATGTGTGCTAGTCTAGGGGTTTATGTAGCACTTAGGTCAACGCTGTTGATCCAAATTGATGCTAATCAGGGCTTGGAAAAATACTGATGTTATTAGTTAGCCCTGAATTCCCATTCAGGGCTACCCCACTTCCTTTTTCCCACTGCTGGTCAGGAAGCAGGATAATAAAGTTATTGATTGGAATATGGGTGCTTGGGGATTCTGGAATGCAGTGCTGCGTGGAGTGGACATCCACACCTACCAGGCCAGGTTGCCTCAGTGGGGCAGGTTGTTTGTTATGCACTGGCTTGCCTCAGCCCTGGCTTGCTCTGCCTCAGGCCCATGCTGGCACTATGGACTACGAACACCCTTGGCCTGTGCTTGCCACCTGTATTCCAGACCACTCAGATCTTCATTCCACAGCTCCAGGGCAAGGATTTTGCTTCAGTATTTGTCATATATTTCTTAAACAGTTGCATTGAGATATGTTTTCTTCTAATTTTTAAATTCAAATTAATTTAGATTAATGAATGCTTAAAATGCTAAGTTGGAGGAGAATGAAGCCATAGGATCTTTTAGGCCAGTTATACCCTAGTCTTCTTAGAGAAGATTCATGGACATCACAGCTTAGCAAAATACTAGGAACATATTTTACATTATCTTATCCAAACTTCCATGGCTAAAATCCCAACTTCAATTTACTAGTATTATGATGTAAGATAGTTTATTCAACTTCTCTGTTCTTCCATTTCCTTATTTATGCAAAAATGATAATAATATCTTTTGGGCGGAAGGTACTGGGAATTGACCTCAGGGGCACTCAACCACTGAGCCACATCCACAGCCCTATTTTGTATTTTATTTAAAGACAGGGTCTCACAGAGTTGCTTAGCCCTGTTAGGATGGCCTTAGGCCTGAAACTAAGCAACTCCACTTTTAAATTTCCAGTTTAAAAACTGCAGTTTCACCAGACACACCCACAGAGCCTTCCAGTATGGCCACAAACAAGTTACTTCCCCTCATCCTGATAAACAGAGTGAAGCCCCTGACAGGCTGTCCTCACCTGATAAGAGGGAAAGGCGAGAAGATCAGGTTGGAGATCACCAGACCATATGTTTCTGATCCCAGGGTAAATGATGTCACTGAGAAATTAAGTGGTAGCTGATAAGGATTGAAATAGGGGTCAAAAAGCCCCCAAATTTTAGTATGAATAATAGAGCAAAGAACTGGGATTCAGCCAGCCAAAACAAGAATGCCCTCAAGCTGAGAGCCTGATGAAGACCTGACATCCCATCACTTGTCATCATTTCCTGAGCCTCTGAGTGATCCTCACTGCTCTCAAACTCTACCGCCTCCTATGGACCTTGGTGAGAGCTGCAACTTCTCTCTACAACCCTCTCGCCAAGGGTCATCCACTCCACACCAGGAAAGTCTGCCTTGGTTCTGGACTTAATCACCATGGTCTGAGTGAGTGTGCATCTGCTGGACTTAAAGCCTAAGGCTTCAGACTTTTGAACTTAGTATGCAGAAGGAATGTCTGTCATTAGACCTTAATGATTAAGTGTGTTTTGTAGTGCTTAGAATTAATCTAGAATTGTTTGCTGTGAATTAATTAATCTAGAATTGTTTGCTATGAATTGATTATGTCTATTGCAGTGCCTAGCATTAAGGATTGTCATTTTCTTGATTAAGAACCTATAGAGTGAAACTATATTGAGTAATTTGAGTGAATAAAGCATTGAAAGGGGCAGAAGTGCATGGACATTCTTTATTTCTCCCCTTGACTGCATACGTTGCAATTTTGCCCCCTCGTGATAGCACCTCACCATTGCTGGGGATGGTTTTAACTCATGATCTTTCTGCCTCAGCCTCCTGAGTTGCTGGGATTATAGGCATGCACTATCATGCCCAGCAAAAAGGATAATATATATTATTCCCACAGTTACTATAAGGAATACATAAGGCTTCTCTTTTTTTCCCTTTAACTCAGTTAAAACAGTGCTTTAAACATAGAAATAATGCAGTAAATTTTTATTATAATTCTTATATTTTATCTCAATATCTTGCCCCCTCCCACATATAATAATGATAGTTGGCCACAGATATATATTTCAACTAACATATTTTGAACTCCTTCTCTAGGAATAGTTCACCATCCCATATTGAAATTGAAAACATTTTATTTAACTAGGCAAAATGAGATGAAGAAATTGGTCTGGATACAGTTGGTTTGGTTATAATGGGTAAATCATAAAACGAGGGAATTCATTTGAAAACTGCATTCTTATCCATTAATAAACTCAAATTAAACACATGGATGCTGCTCTGTGTCACCATTTTACATCAGGTATTCTTGTGCGGAATTATTAGTATTCTAGAGAGGAGTTTACTGTGTGGGAACAGCTTTATTTATGTTGCAAAGATAATAGGCCTGTAATGGGAAGGGTAATGTAGATCTGTACTGAGGGCATAATGCTGCGATTCTTGTGGCTTGTTAAGATCACTGGGTACATACAGAAACAATAGCATGAAGAAAATGATGAGACGATTATTATGTGTTTTAAACCACAGTTAATTACACAAATTACACATATTAAGTGAAAGAGAATTAACCACTCACTTTTACATGCCTATTTGAAGCGATAGGTGGCTTGGTGAATATAAGAAAATAAGGAATTAAAAGAATACTCATTGTCTCAAAAACATTACAAGAGCCAAAAAAAAAAAAAAAAAAAAATTAAGGTTTGGCTCCCTACCACTATTATGCATTCTCACTCCCCTAGTTTATGGTAAAAATTGAGAAAAGCATGGGCACCTAAAAAACATAACAAATTAAAAGTTGTTTATTATAATAGAATTTAACACGTACATCCACAATCACTCTCCCTCAAGTTAGTCAAAATTCTGAAAATTAATACTTATGTCTTCATTCTCTCACACTTAAAAACCCTTTTCAGAGAATTAAAAAAAATATTTAATTTTCTAAGAATTTCTTAGAATTTCTAGGAATAAAAAAAATTCTTAGAATTATTTTAAGATAATTTTTAAAAATTCTCTGAAATTAACTTTTGGACTTACAACCTATCTAATAACTAGTGAAGAGAAGTATTGCACAAATAATCAAAATGTTTGAAGTTTGAGTAGGATATATAAGAGGCTGCCTGTGAAGAATTTTGACTTTTTAGCTAGGAGAAGAAGAGCAAGACTTAATAAGAGATTTTTCAGTGTGGTAACTATTACTTGTCATACATATTTTATGTGTTTCAGGGTCACAATAATTTTAAGATAATAGATTACCTATCTTTCACCAGAATGACATGTAGAAATCTTAACAAACTGCATATGTTCAAGGTATTTAAACTTATAATACATATTCTGATGGCAGAATATGTATTATAAGTCCAAATATTTCCTATGTTCTGGAATTTAGCAAATGTTGCCTGCATCAGAGAAAGACACTAAATTGAGCATTTAAGATAAGCAAAGGATGCTAGGATTACAAAAATCTCAAAATCTTAAAGAAGGTGGCTATAAATCTGCATTAACCAATTCATCAATATTTTAAATCTAATTTTATGCATGCTCTGGGTGTGGCAGCATTTGCTGTTTTCCTAAAATGGATAAAAAAGTGTTTTTTTTTCCCTTTGAACTGAACACAACTTTGTGCCTTTCCCTACAGCTGTGTCACTTCTCTCTTTCAAACTTGAACCATTAAGGAAAGTTTTATCCTTTATAGGATAAATCACATCTTGACCTAACTGCTCAAAATCATCCTTCCCATCTAAGTCAGTGCAAATGCAAAGTATTTAAATTGCTTATACATACATAAATTAGGTCCCATTATATTTCTTAAGCTGATCCTCCAGTTACTGCGCTAAAGCCAGAGTCCTTCTGATTGTTCCTAAAACAGGTTGAACATGTCCCCAGTTCACCACTGCGCAGGTTTTCTCTATGCTTACAATGTTTGTCCCCCTCCAATCCACATAACTTCTTTTAGTTCTCCTCTCAGCTCTTACTCACTGACTCATATCAGTGAAAGACCTTTATAGACTATCCTACATCAATTGGTAAGCCATCCTCTCTCCATATTCTGCATTTTTACCTATCAGAGTTCTCTATGTGACTTATTACTATGAGTTATAACTCATTTATTTAGCACAAAAGTTAAAAAATTTTGTAGGATTTGTTCACCACTATACCTGTAAGTATTTATAGCATTGCTGAACACAGAGTAATTCTTTGATATTTGTCTGTTGAATGAATTTAAATCCTAGAAGCAGGGTTAATGGTGTTTCCACTATTTAGGTATTCATCTTTTTTTACCTTAATATAATTTAACTATGAAATGACAGCTCCTTTTGTAATTCTTTCACCTCTGTAATTATTGGATGACCAGTTATTGGCTAATATATATTTCCTGGCGTTTGAATTGTTAAGAGAAAATGTTGAAAATTTATTAAGAAACAATGAAAGAAGAAATAGTTTGTATTTGAAGACATTTTAGGACAGATTAACTCTGTTCTTCATAAATAGACTAAAAATGACAAGGAGTAAGATTGTGGAAGCTCAATATTTTTGTAATAGTAAGTAATAATAATTAACAAATACTTATTGAGTATTTTCAACACAACAGTCATTATGCCAGGATGTGATGATTTTGTGTTCAAAGGGTTTGCAGTCAATAGGCTGCGAGTCTGATAACATATCATGTGGAATGATATTTATCCCAGTCATAAAAATAAGATATAAGAGGAGCATTCTTGAAGGACATCATATAAATTATCCCATGGTTTAGGAAATAAATAATGTGATTAGAAGCTTGTTAAAGATTGAGACATAGATTGATTGACTGATTGATTGATCGGAATATATATCTACCTTACTTTCTATATATCCAATTACACTTTCTTGAAACTTTACTAAAATGAATTAAATCAATTATAAGTTATGATATAGTAAAAAAAATGTGTTGGAAAACTGTAAATTTTGGAAGGGACAAATCTAAAACTTAAGCTAGCATAGTGCGAAATCCCAAAACAGGTTAACTTGTACAAGAGATCTTCAAAAACAGTTATAACTTGGATGTTATCTCTGAATGTAGTAGTTTGATTAAGTTACAAAACAGGAGAGTTAGTTAAAAGTCTATAAATAAAGTAGTTAGATTTCCTGATTATCGAACCTGAAACACTGTGTAACTTCACCTTCTCTCAACTGAAAGCAAAAGATAAATTTGGGACTCACAGAAACTAGGCCCAGTTGAAGAAAGCATAGATCTTACTCTAAACACAGATCCTGTACTTACATGGATTAAGTTGAACTCTTCAGCAAGTGAGGAGACTACTAACAATTCCTTCAACTTGACTTGACTGTTTCTTGAAAATTAGTAACTAGGCTTATGGATCTAATGCGAAAAAATTTCAGATTGCTCTTTGAAAAAAACTGACCGATAAAATAGAAGATTTATGGATACTGAAATGATCCAGCCATAACCAATGTTAAAGTCATTGTTCTCCAAAATTCTTTTATAGCAATAATGGATACTGGATAATCCTAGTAAAAATGTCTTCAAAATTCCAAAGAAAACCATTTTCCATATAGAACTATATAAACAATTATGGAAGTGAATTAAGAGGATGTCTTCGGGTATACAAGTTTTTAGAAACTCATATTCTTCTGCATAACTGGATACTTTGTTCTCATCAAAACAATAGAGAAATCTTAAAAAAAAAAAAAAAAGACCTGTGATCCTTGAAGCAGTGGATCTAACTTAGAAGACAATAAAGAAAATTTTCAAGACAATTGAGGGTGTAGAAAAGTTTGAAGATAAGATCTGTGAGCAGCTGGTAGAAAACACAGCCAAGATTGGAGCAGGAGAACAAAGAGTTACACAAGGGACACTTTCAAGAAGATAAAATGGAGACATAATCACACAGGTTTGAGTTTATTTCAAGAAGAAACAATTCATAGGTACATTTAAAACTAATCAAATGAACAAACAAACCACTTGTTCATGCTTGAGAAAAATACAAGATCTTATTAAGAAAGGGAAATGCAATCATAATTTACTGCACTACTATTGGTGTTATTTACATAACCATAATAATGTAAGAACTGAATATTTTAACCCAAAAAGTACATACAGGGAAAATTAGATAAAGTAAGTAGAGGGAGAGTATTTCAATGTTCATAATGAAAAGTCAATGAGTAATATTTAAACTTTAAAAATAAACAGCAGTGTTATTAAATTGCAGTTGGTCCTCAATTTCTGTGGTTTCCACATCCCTGGATTCATTTCTTTAAAAAATTGTACCCTGCTGAACATGTACAAAAATTTTCATTCTTATTTTTTGAAAAGATACATTATAACAACTATTTGCTGACATTTACATTGTATTCAGCTTCAGAGCAATTGTAGAAATGATTTAAAATATGTAGGAAGATATGTGTAGGTTGTATGCAAATACTATGACATTTTTTTAAGGGACTCCAACATGTACACATTTGGTATTTGTGGGGGACTATGTGGAACCAACACCAGGGGTACCAAAGGATTATCATATTTAGAAATGAAATGAAAAATTATTTGAAAATGACTGCCTGGGGTAAATGGAAATCTGACTGAGGAGGAGTGAGGCATGGTACTACTACTTCTTTCCATTATAAGCCAGATTAAACTTGTTATATAATATATAAAAATTATAGAAATTACATTAAATATAAAATACAATAAGATAGTAATAGATAGAAGCAGCTAATCCATCAACACTTTGAGAACAATCTGGAAGGTGAGAACACCATGAGTGGTTTTAAGAGACATATAAAAAAATTCTTAGCCTCTTGGTGCACATGATCCAGTAGTCTGTCCATATTCATACAATATTTTTCTCTACACACTAGAAAAGGTATGTTATAGAAACCTGTGACTCTTTGCTTTGGAGGCATTTATTTTTGTTTTTTGGTATCTAGATAAAAGTCATCCCAATATCCAGGTAAATCAGAGAGTCTAAGGATTATGTTTTCAGAAACAGCCATCAAATAGTAGTGGATAATTCACTCTGTTATCAAAACTGGTCTGCACTGACCTTTGGTTTCTTCACTTCAGTACTACTAAGGTCACAGATCTCTGGTTGTACTCACCTCACTTCACAAGGTCAGCTGACTTCATAACTTTCCTTAACCAATAGAATGCAATAGAGATGGCATGGAGAAAAATCACCCAGCTGAGTCTAATTAGTTCAAAGTTGCATGGAAGAAAAGGCAGTCACTTTAAGCCTCTTAATTTTGGGGTGTTTGTTACACAGAGATGTGTAATTGAAACAACAGGCTTTCCATCGCTGGGTTAGGGAAACACTAAGGGCTTTTCCTCATTGTTTTAGAGCTTTACAGGAGAATTAAGTTCTTTATTGCATGCAGTGTCATCAGATTTATTAACCTATCTTTACAGCTTATTTCCTTTCATTGTCTTTACTCCCTAGCCATCTAATTTTTTTTTCCATTGGGTCACTTCTCAAGTAAGATGCTTCATATGGAAATCTTTTTGAAATTCTGCTTTTGAGAGAATCTAAATGAAAGCAAGGAGAATTATTAAGCTCTTGTTTATATTAGAAGAGAATCACAATTTGGCATGTTGTAAAACTCACTCATTTGGGAAAAGATTTTTAAGAAATGTGTACAAGAAGAGAACAAGTATAAAACTGTTGCAGGAATCCAAATGAAAGTAGAAGGTGTGCTGAAATAAAATAAGAGAACACTGAAGAAGGAAAGTAGATGAATAGGAAAGCTACTTCAGATGTAGATATCTTCTGTAGATATTAGTGATTTCTTAGCAAGTTGGTGAGTGAAAGTCAAAAGACAAGGGAATTGCTCTGCTTCCACGACTGGAAGGATGAAAGGCAATACAAGGGAGGGTCAGATTTAGGAAGGAATTTCATATGCACACACTTGAACATATTCCACAAAACTACTGTTCACTTGGCCTTATACATGGGTGGTGTGTGGAACTCAGGTTCCAGAGAGGAGTGATTTAGATAAACTAGAAATAATAAATTAAATATCAGAATTTATTTATTTGATTATTTAAATATTTTATTTTTTTAGTTGTAGGTGGACATAATATCTTTATTTCATTTTTATGGGGTGCTGAGGTTTGAACCTAGTGTCTCACGTGTGCTAGGTAAGCAGTCTACCACTGAGCCACAACCCCAGCTCTCAATACCAGAATTTAAATCGTAATTGAATAGCAATTCCACGTGAGCTCTCTCAGAGTAATAATAATAATTATTGCGGTATGGTAACTTTTATAAAGTTATATCACATTTAAATTTTGGCCACAAGTCACTAAATATAGCACTAGAACTGAAATTACAAATTCCTTTGGATCATGTAGTAAGACATGAAAATATTCAATTAGGAAATGGTGACTCCTTAGTCTAAGGCTGGGTAATCTCAGTAAGTTTTCTACTTATATTTTGGTCTAAGGTGATAATCCTTTTTAGTATTGCTGGAAAAGTAAAGCCTATGTTAATATATAGGAAAATATTAAAGTGAAAAATGAAGGTAGATAGCAAAGTAGTAACATCAGACACACTAGAAACATACCATGGTTATAAATTCTAAGACAGAACTTAAAAAGTTACACTTGGGGAGATCAGGGGATTTGACTTAGGAATGCTGTTTCAGCTTGGATATGGATAAGAATTACTGGAGGAAATTCACCTTCTTTTGGAAGAGGGATTTGGTTCAGGTTATGTCACATTAAACTATGAATTTCTCTGAAAGATACCTCTATTGAGAATGAAAGTCACCAATGGAAACAAAGATCCCTGAACTGCCATCTTTTATTCCCATCTTTCAAATCAGCAAGTCAGGCCACATCTCTATAGCAGGTCTAGCTGGCTCAAATCGGTCTGGACATATACTGATTCTGTAGATCATGACCTTCATTTTGTATAGTTACTTTGAAAAGAATAGAGTCTGCCTGAATTTGACTGAGCAACTTCTTTTCATTGAAGTGCTTTGAAAGCTACTTCTATGTACAGCACATTTTCCACAATAGAAATTCAAGGATCTTTTCTATCTCAATGCTGTCAGCCCAAATGACTTCAAGCAGTTTCAGTTCTGCCATCTGTAAGAGATGAATTTGTTCAATCAAGTTAAATCACTGTACCAGTTCAGTCACTGCACAAAAAAAAAAAAAAAAAAACACTCTAGATTTACCTAACTGTTCTTATTCCAAGGTTAAATTTGTGTCTGAAGTTTTACATTATGCTCCAAATCAATCACTTGTATATTTATTATGATATCTGCCAATTTAATAATAAATCACATGAAATGAATGTGAGTGGGCTTCTTTTAAAGACATATTTTAATTAAAGGAAATGTTTTTCTCTTTATTCATTTCAATGTCAATCAGCACACCATGTATCCTTCGATATGGTGTGTTTTAATTTGTAAACACATGTGCACACACAGGTAACATATACAGAAACCTCAATATACCTTCAAGATTTCCTGATAATCATCAATCTATTCACCTCATATCAAAAGTTTGTTCACATCACCTTCTTTATTTCTGACTTTCTTTCCTTGGTTACAACCACCATCGCCTGTTTTGAAGTCTTTATTAAATTCAGGTGCTTACTTTTCTTTCCTTCTTTCATCTCAAACATTTTCCCAAGGGATTATTTTTTAAAGAATCATTTCTTATAGTACTCTTTATGATAATATATTAGGAATACATGTTTTGAAATTACAGAACAGGATATTTAATATAGCTATTAGGAAATAATTTCTCACATATCAGATTTTGCAGAGTCCACAAACACCCATCTTGCTGTACTTAGAATGGCCTTGCATATGCATTATGAAGGTAGAGAATATAGATGTTGTGATATTTGAGAAGTGATTGAGGAGGAGGGACTATAATCTTTTTCATGTAAATACACAGATTATCAGTGATACAACTGACAGAAACCAGTAAGAGGAGGTTGTCTTCTGGGAGGAAAACAAAGCTGGGGCCCAAGCAGGAAAAAGACTTTTCACTTTGTCAAGCAAGAATTTTGAAGCTATGTAAATATATTTCCTATATTAAAACAGTAAAAGCAAATCAATATCTTCTGATAAAACAAGTATAGAGAAGTCTATACTTGGTTTAGGGCCTCTGTTTTTAAGTTAAAGGGATACTATATTTAAAGAGAAAATTGAAATATAAAATTAAATATTGGATACATACCTTTCTTTGTTTTGATTATGGTTTTAAAATACAAAATGGAATGAAACAAAATAAAAATTTTTGCTCATTTATCTAATAAACATATTTCTATTTCTAGAAAGTGTTCTCCAATATAAGGTATTCAGTGAATTAAATAGTCTATTGGGGAAATGATATTTAATTAAAAACAGAAAATTAAATTCTAAATTATTCATTAACACTATTAGTATATCAAATATGGAATACTAAAAGAAACATAGTAAAAGAGCTAGACTAGGAAAGATGTCACCAAGGAAATTACAATTGGCTTCATAAGAATTAGTTGGACAAAAAAAGGAGAAAGAATGTTTAATAATCAATGAAAAGAGGAAGTATCAAGTTTAGAAATGTGGATTGAAATCAACTGATGCAGAACCACGTAAACCAGATTCTGGATTCTCTGTTATTTTGTTAAATGCATAAGACATTCTCAAGGAGGCTTGGGAGGCTACTGATAATGCCATGTTTGCATTTGAAGCTAAGTGGTATGAAGAGAAGCTCACTTCTGTTTAAGACATACTATAACAATAACCTAAGTAAGATAATTACTGGGGTTCAGGAAGGTGATGATAACTAAATTTGAAATATATTAGGAGGTAAGAATTGGTTGTTAAGGGTGAATTAGCTGTCTATGACAGTGAATCCCTGTTCTGTGGCTTGAGCAGTTGTTAGAAGGAGGTAGACTGTTAGCAGAAACAGGGAAAACTAGAGAGTGACAGACCACGGGAGGAGGAGAGCTCAAATTATATGCAATTCTTGAAATTATTGCTGTCAATTTGGGTATTTAAATAAGAAGCAGAGTGCTTTGGATACTAGGAACAAACCCAACAGCAACCGATGTTCTCTCTCTCTCTCTCTCTTTTTTTTTTGCTCCTAAAGAAGCCGTAGATCTTTGTTTCATTATTGTCTGGCACAGACCTCTAATCTTGAATCAGAGTTATCTGATATGAAGATGAGCTTAGAGCGCAGAAGGAGCAATTCTGACTAGGAAAATTGCCTCCCATATGGCAGGGTTGAGAGTACAGTTAAGGAAAAAAATGAGGAATATTATCACCTTTATCAGAAAATGACACACAGAATGTCTCAAATTCCCCATGTCAATTAACCTGTTTGTTCAATGTCATTAGCAATTATCATTTACTAAGCAATTCTCATTGTTCATTTGGAACATTTCTTTATTTAGCCAGTTAGAAGTCAATTTTGAATTGGCATGTCACTTTGCCCCAGTGGACACCATGGAAACTAGGATAGACTGACTAAAAGATTATTTTAAAATTACCCCTACACATAATTTTTATATGAAAGTGTGTGTACATATCTTTTTCTGTTTTAACTAACACAAAAGTGCTGCTTTGTGGATTTTTCTCAAAAAATAAGTTTTTCATTTCAAATGATTTAGCATTTAAAGAAAGTCATGTAAAATCACTGGTAATAATTTAACACTGAAATTTACATTGATACTGTCATCAAGTAATTTTTTACTGATGTCTAATTTTTTAAAGATAGAAATTTTAGCTTGTTTTTAAAACTGATTTTATTTTCGTCTGTCCTGGATGCACAAAGGTTTGTGGATCTTATGTGATTATTACTGAGCAAAGATATCTAAATGATATTTTTCACTTCTATACTAAATCAGCAAATATTTCTGTCTTACTCTGGAACAACCAATATGGATGTATACATGTTGAGTTAGTGTAGCATTCCCTGATTCATTTATTGGTTAACATTTGAGGGTTAACTCTTTACTACAATTTATATTAAGCAATATTGAGTAATATATTGTCCTAAAAGTCTAGAAATCTACTTCATCTCAAATATGTAAAATAGAAATTGAATGAATGAAAGAATGAACATATTTCTCTTCCTCAAGTAAAATTCCAGGTGTCACTAACTTTGAAAAATTAATGTTCTTTGAAGGTCTCCTGTACATAGAATTAAGAAACTTAAAAATTCATCTTCTTCATAATATTTTATATAAAGTGATGACTGATGTTAAAAACTTAGACGATATCTGAGATATAACAAGCAAGTAACATAGGTTGCCACATTTTTATGAATTCTGGAAAAAGACATGATATTCTCATGTCAGAAACAAAGAACTTCAGTAATCATGTTGATATTGCACAAGAGATAATTTACTTCACAGTGAAGAACTCTAAGCTAAGAACCCCCTAATCCATTAAAGTGGTTGCAAACACACCTGCTTGAATGCTGTCTTCTTAAGCAATGGAATCTCGCCTTAGCTCCAGAAGGAGATATCATTTCCTTTCTAAGAATACATACTACACTTGTCACAGAGCCCTGAACAGGACTGTACATAAAAGACATTGCAGACACCCAAGAAATTTACCAAAAATAACTTTCCTTTTTCAGGGATTGGTAGACTGTGGATTCCTACCCCTTCACCTACCAAAAAAAAAAAATAATTCACCTTCTCATTACTTATCCAATAATTATTTTTGAGACACTTTTATAGAATGTATTTCAGGTTTGCCACTTAATGTATGTCTACCTATCCAAAAGATGTATTACTTTCTTAGAAGAGGACAATAGAAGAAAATTTGAAAATTCCCAAAATGCAAGGTCAAGAGTAGAAAAAGATAGGCAAGATTGAGACGGTGACAAAAAACAATAAAACAGCAATAATATCTATACTTTTTGACACTTTTTGGTATATCATTTAGTTTTAAATTGATAATGCCATTTGTTACTATCAGTCAAACATGTCATTATTAACACCATTTTCTTTGCAGAGGGTTTAATAGCTTAACTTAGAACTAGAATTAAGATGAGATGAGTGAGGCAGGGTCAGCAAGTACAGGGCCAGGTACTGTTTTTATTTAAAAATTTGTTAACATTCTTGGTCATATTTTATATTTGTTGTTGACATTATTTTGTAACAAAGTGTGTCTAAACATGTTTTGATTCTGAAATTTAATTAATTATTTAAATATTGATGAACACTGTACTGATATTTATTCATTTAGTTCCAATTTTGGATTACAAACAGCAACTTTCATATTTAAGATTTGTGGATAATCCATGATGCAAATTTATGCAAATGAAATGTCTACTATGTTTAAATTTTTAGTAAACAGTGAATTGTCAATGGCTTCTATTTAAACATATAAACATTTTCATGTTTTTCTATTTTAGACCAGGTAGGATGATCTTTTTGTTACATAAGAAATAACCATAGAAAGAAAGTTGTCAGGTGGTTTAGAAAGCTACCTGGCAGATAATAGGATCCTGCTAGTGCTCTGAAGTTTTTAGATGTTTTATTATATTTGTTTATTTCTAGGCAATGTCCTAGAATACTTTCTTAACCATTCAGTGCTTTAATGATATCACTGCTTCCAAGATAGGCCAAAATTGGATCCTTTCCTTGAGATGAAAGGGAATATTACTTCTTAATGACATCCGGTGCCTATATTTGCAAAGCTAAGTGTCAGATTTCTGCAATATCTGCTAGTATGAAAAAAGAAAGTGAAAGAATCTTGGAGAATGACTCATGTAATTTAAAATATTCTCTCTGTTTTAAGTCTGCTTAGTCTCTCAACAACCTTTTCTACTCCTCATTTTTAAATTATCCTATTAAAGATTTGGGTAAAAGAAAAAAAGATGTTGCAATGGCAAATTTTATGTGTCTACTTGATGGGCCATAGTGGGCCCAGATACTTGAGGAAGCATTATTTTGCATGTGTCTTTAAAGGTGCTTCTGGATGAGATTAACATCTGAATTATATACTGAATACAGTGGATTTTTTTCCTTCAGGTGCAAGTGGCCTCATCCAGTCTGTTAAAGGCCTGAAGAATAAAAGGTAGAATGTAGGAGAATTCACTCTTCTGCCTGTCTTCCAGCTCACAGTGGCTCTCTTGGGTTTCCACCTTGACAATTGGAGAATTTGGGAACCCTAATCTTCATAACTAATCTTCATAACCCTAATCTTCATAACTTCATAAATATATATAATATATATATATATATATATATATATATATATATATATATATATATATATATATATACTATCAGCACTCATTCTCTGGATAACCCTAATACAGATATATACAAGCAGAAGAAGAGCTGTCTGCTGGGAAGGCATTGGAGCACAAGCAAACCTAAGAGCAGAGAAAGTAGAGGAACAAATCATGAGACTGCAGAAACAAACCTTCTGGAGAAAGTCCACTACACACATATCAACTTGGAAAATTCCACAGAGAAAACACATGCATCTGAGAATCAACCTGGCTAGGCTAGTAACCCCTACAAAGGGGTTACAATTACTCCTTGCAGAGTAATTGTAGCTATTCTAAACAAGTACTTTGAAAAATATTTCAAAAGTTCAGTGAATGTTCATTTGGAGAATAATGGATTCAAGAAACTACCTTTTGCCTAATTTGCTTTCATTGAATTGATCACTTGGTGAATTGTATTTATCATATCACAATTTGGGTAACTTTCTGTTAATTGGCCAGAACTAGAAAAAATATGGGTACTATTCAGTTATGAATTAATATTGTGACTGCTGAAGATGATCAAGTTTTTGTGTCTCTAGAGAAAGGATATGAGAAGTAAAGTTTGCTAAAATATATGAGGAAGGAATAAACTAGAAATAAAGAGTAAAGAGGTTATTCAAGCTGCTATTATTTTCTTCAAAGGTCAGTTTAACTTTGTATATCATAAAGAGTAGGCCTGCAGAGATCAACAGATCTCTGTCTAAGCAATTCATAAAGGAAAATTCTGTGCAAAGATGTTTTTAAATCTTATGGAAGATAAAAATAAGAAATGCATGTCTGAAAATGTTCATAGAGCTAGATTTGTTTGTGTACTCCTCAGAATGAGAAGTAAATTATTTTCATATTTATCTCTTAAACACCAATATAATTCTGAAAAGAATCAAACTAAAATGCATATTGAAGGCATCTGAAGTTGAACTGCTATAGAAAGTAAATTTCTTAGCACATTACTTTTTACTATTTTAATGTTGCTGACAGTTTTGTATCCCCATTTATTTTGTTCTTATTTATCTAGAAATAATTGTGATTTCCTTCATAGTGACATTTAGTTTTGCTTCTACATTAATGAGTGCCCCTTTGGAGTTTTGAATAATTTGATACATTGTAGGATTGCTAAAATTCAAAATATCCTTATAATAAATGAAAATAATTTCGAGGTATTATTTTATTTTGTCATGTGATATTTTCTTTATAAATATAAAAGCATATCATATAGTTTTATTTATATAAATCTCGATCATCAAGATGTATATAGGAATAAATATCACTGACAAAAGTCAATTCAGAAAACAATTAAATGATATTTTTCCCATCCCTGCTTTTGTGACTATATTGTTTGGTACTGTTTTTCAGCCTTTAGTGAGAGTTTTGCAGCCAACTTCACCCCTCCCATTTAATCATCAGTTCTCATATGATTTTAAGACTGTAGGTTGTGCACTATTATTTCAGTGCAGTACCCAGGGAATGTGACACTCCCTAAAAGAGTGTGCTGTCGAATTTCTTTCCACAGTCTTTTTTTTTTTTCCTCAGGGTATTTTGTTTTGTAAGTACTTCACTAAATGAAGGATTTTATTGGTCTCAAAACTCCAACAAACATATTTTCAAATATTAGTGTCAAAACCTTCATTATTTTTTCTAATTCCATATCTTTTGTTTTCTCTCTCTCTCTCTCTCTCTCTCTCTCTCTCTCTCTCTCTCTCTCTCTCTCTCTCTCTCAATCATGATTCCTTTACAACAGTATGACATAGCCAAAAAAAAAAAGTTTCATGGACAATCTTCAAAGGGTTAGCAAGAAACATTAATAAATATTAAAATTACTGAACACAACTTTAAAGAGAAATGAGATATTTGCATAACCGAATGTACCTGCTCAGAAATTTTTGTTAATTACATTAGTGGTTTCAAAATACAATCAACATTCTTTGATTATCTTCCTTTTGAGTGGGAGACTGAATTCATTTCTCCTTCAATGTGGATTGGAGGAAATTCCCACTAAAAAAATACAATATGGAAAGGGAAAGTGGCATATTTACTCTGCAGAAGATTGGTGGACTTTATTTATCAAGTGATGAAGATCAACACCACTTGTAATAAAACATATTGATATCCCGCAAGCAAAGATAAGATGCCACCACAGATCATATAAGTTCTCTTGTACTTTTGCTCCAAATAATTAACTTCAGTGTACACTGAAGGAAACTTAAAAAAAAAAAAAAACTGATAAGTGCGCAACAGCATCCTTGTTATGGAATACAAGGGAAGTTTAACTCTCACAGATGGAAGAAAACTAAGGAGACATGATGACTAAAGGGAGTGCGGGATCCTGGATTGGATCTAGAAGAAGGAAAGTTTATTACTGGAAAACTGGGGAAATCAGATAAAAATGTATAGTTTAAAGTGGCATGTCAACATATTTCAGTTTCCTTATTACAGCAACGTTATGTGATATTTTAATCGTAAGAGAAATTTGGTGAAAGAATTTGTAACTCTGTTGCCATTCCTAGTCTTCTGTACATTTAACATTGTTTCAAAATAAATAAAATTTTTTAAAAGTACACAGAATTTTTGTCATGTTAAATACAAATTTATTATTGTTATATTAAAATAAAACTTCCATTGTTTCACTGACATCTATACATCACCTGACCACCTAGAAATTATAGATACCCTGGCTGTATTTTCCTGTATCTCACCTAGTTTTCTCTGGCACAGTGCTTATAATAGTTTCCCATTATATAAACTCATCACTGTCTACTTACACAATTGCTGATTCACAAAAGCACTCGATTCTTATGAAATGATTGTTTATGTATATACACATGTATATATATGAAATTCATTTATAAATGTTTAGCGAGATACTATTAGGCTTATTACATTTTATGGTATGCTCAACATCAAGTCTTTTATTTAGTTCAAAGAACTAAAAAGAAAATTGTATCAAAATTTAAATGACTTATTATTCAGACAAATTAATTCTTCATATAATATTTATTACAAAAAGCAATTAAAAACATTGTAATTTAATAAGGAAAGATATTTTAATTCTTCACAATCAAAACATTCACAATTTTGTTGAAGTTATGGCTTATAAATTATGCATCATAGTCTTAGTATTTCAATAGCACAATAAACTTTTATACATGTAGGATTTTTTTTTCTCAATGTGAAGAAAACTAATCAGTCTTTCAATATCAATACTCAACCCTGGAGGTACTTCTAACAGCTCATTATACTGTAACATAGAAATAATATAGTCATTTTAATTATTTTTAAACCTACTGGGAAGTGTTAAGAATATCTTTAAATAAACCACATAACAGTTTGCTGATCATCCTGAGAAATGGAGGTTCATTATTTTGAGTGAATTAAATCTTTGTATAGTGGAATCATTTTTGACTCACAGGAAATCTTAGAAGACATAAAAATTTCTGCATAGATCCCCTTATTATTAACAATACTTGTGTTATTATAGAAAAATATCCAATTTTGTTTTACAAATATTACAGGAAAATTTTAATTTTATCTGCACTCTGAAAATTTATCTGTTTACAAGTACAACTAATATCTTAATAATTTCTTCTGAGTTTTCTCTTTTAGGGAACTATACATTCTTCATGTTCTCTTAAGTTATTTGAATACATTGCTTGTGCTATTTATATATACATATAGTATATATACTATATGTATACACACATAATAGAAATAGACTTTCACACCATATAAAGATCTTAGTTTATAAAAGGATAAACTTTCATTTTTATTTGTATGAAAATAAAGGACAGGAAATTTTTGGGAACAAATACCAATTTTCAGTTCTTTTAAAACAAGATTGATTATGATGATGATTTTCAAAAAACAACTAAACTTTGACTTTTATACCATGAGCTTTACAAACTTCTCTGGAAAGAAAGATTACTTTATCCCTATTTTCTAAATGAGGGAGAAAAAAATCTGTAACTCGTTTAAATAAGGGGAAAAAAAAAGGATTCAAATCTATGTTAGAATTTGATCTGGGAAAATTTGCATCAAATGTCTGGGGTAGTTCTAGGTAAAACTATTTGTCCAGCATCCTATTATATTCTGTTATAGCAGCTTGAATGTACTAGGTAAAATCAATGAGTCTATGGTGACATAAATTTATTTGTGATATATTCAACCTGCACATGGTACAATTTGCTATTATCATACTGATATACCGCCCTTCTTCTTTCTCTGGAATTTCCAGTGTCTTCTCGAGTGTTCTACCTTCATTATCATAAGGTCCTTATTTTTTCCTTTTTTACTTTTTCAGCCCATCTGCTGAGGCTTCTGAGGGTGCTGTCTACTGAAGCAACCACATAAGACTGCTCCAGCACAGCAGTTGCAGGGTCTTCAGATTTGTTACATGTAGACTCTTTATTTCAAATTAGAGTTCTCCAAGACTAGGAAGAAGATGAATAGATTT
This sequence comes from Marmota flaviventris, assembly GCF_047511675.1. Classification (NCBI taxonomy): domain Eukaryota; kingdom Metazoa; phylum Chordata; class Mammalia; order Rodentia; family Sciuridae; genus Marmota; species Marmota flaviventris. The sequence continues at coordinate 92,436,005 of NC_092503.1, read as the reverse complement.
TCATGGCTTGCATTAGATTTCTTTAGCCATCAAAAAGTGAATTCTTGTGGTATTAATTGCTAATTATAGGCAAGTAAACAAATTTTCAGGTCAGGGTGCTATTCATGTGCATTACGTGGAAGCAATTGAGCATATATATGGGTGGATTCCTGGATTCTTTATTCCATCACAGTGAGCATTAATCAAATAAGCTACTTTTTGGATTAATATATTCTTATTGAAACTGATTTTTCTGGAAATCAGAAAGCTAAAATCATTTAATTTTTCTCTTTTTCACAGCTATTTTGGTATTCTAAGTTCTTTGTGTTTCCATATGAATTTGAATCAGTCAATTTCTACAAAAAGCATTCTGAAGTTTGGTTAGAAATTGTGTTGAATTCAAAGCTCAATTTTTAGACAACTGCATTCATAACATTGCTTTGCCTTATAAATTATAAACATGATCTCTCCATTTATTTAGCTCTTTTCCACTAACTCAGTAATACTCTGCTAGTTTCAGTGCACAGATAGTGCACATTGTCAGATTTATTCCTAAGTAATTCATTACATTAAAATATAGTTTTAAAATTTTTAAATTTAATTCTTTATTACTCATATGTAGAAATACAGTTGATTTTTTAATTTCACCTAATCGACTGCAACTTTGTTATCACTTACAACTAAGCAAATAGTAATTTTAATTTTTTTTTATGAATTTCATAGGATTTTCTTTGTGATTATCAGCATTTCTAATACAAATCTGGGAGACACAAAAAAAATCTGGGCACTGTTTATACATCTCTATAAATTAAAAAAAAAACTAATTTTGTTGTGCTTCCTCACATTATTTGGTCATTGCTCAGATTACAATAACCTGATTAGTTTGTGGCCTTTTAAAAGTTCTTATATCATGTTTCAATACCCCCTCTCCCTTTCCAGTTTCACAAAAAAGAACAATCAGATTAGAATATTCCACTTTCCTTTTATTTAGAAGATTTATACACAGGCTATTTTTTTTTTCTTTGGCTCAAATTTTATCTCTATGGTAACATTTTTCAAAGTGCAATCCACAAATTCTGGTTAGTCCTGAAATCCATCCAGCAGGTTTGTGAGATCAAACTAATATTCATGAATAATACCAAAATGTCTTCCTCTCACAATCTTTCATAAGTGCATAGTTGGTTTTTCACTGGGTATATAATCTGTGATATTGCAGTGGATTTAATGTCTTATCAAATATAAGAATCCATTTTTCTTCTAACAAGTGATATATTAAAGAAACTGGAGAAAATTTAAAGCAATGCCACTCATTCTCTAGCAATTTTTGTTAGATTGGAAACTAGACTTATTCTTCATAAAGACAATGCTTATTTTAACAGATAATAGATTATAGTTGTTATAAAACAAATTAATTTATAATTTTTAAAAAATTTGTTAAATTTCCCTATGATAAATATATATATATTTTAAATCTTTTTTTAGTTATCAAGGGATACAGTACTTTTATTTTATTTATTTTACTTTCAAGTGGTGCTGAGGATTGAACCCAGTTCCTCATACATGCTAGGCAGGCACTCTACTCCTGAGCTATTACCCCAGCTCAATGTTTTGAAACTGGTTTGAATGGGATTATGAGAAATATTGTTTGCATCTTTTACAAATTATGTGTCAGCAACATCAAATTGTTGTCTTGACATTCAGTGCAATGATTACTATTCGCACTACAAAAATCAGCAATTGTAACAAGTTGCAGTTTTATCATGCATCCTCTTCAACAAAAACCTGCTGTTAAATATTTACCACATCACTTAATAATTGAATATAACACTCATAATTAAAATTTTCATGTTGCCACAACCAAAAATTTTGAAAACGATTGCTACATTGCATCTTTTGATATGTCATCCCAGGTTAAATTTTTAATAACTTTTACTAACAGAATTTTTCCCCCAATTTCAATTTTTTTGCCAATTTTGTAGAAACATAAGGAGGTCAAATGTGCCTTGTTCATAATTTTTTTAAGTCTATGCATGTGGCATTGATAAAGTATTGTAAAAATTTGTCTACTAAGATTATGAACTTCTAATACAAAATTAAATGCTTAATTCTTGATGAAACAAAAACAAATGAAAAGCCTAAGACCACTATGCTTCATACACATGCACGCTTGCGCGCACACACTCACACACACATACACACACAAATAGGAAAACCAATTTTGTTGAGTCTTCTCAGAGAATGCAAAGACTATATTTTCTTCTAATATAGCAGCATGCAACAAATGTATGCATCATGCCAGTCATGTTGGTGCATACCTGTAATCCAAGTAACTTGGAAAGCTGAGCAGGAGGACTCCAAGTTCAAGGTGAACCTGAGAAACTTAGCAAACTCTGTTTCAAAATAATGGCCGGAAATATAACTCAGCCTTATATTTAATGTGTATATGTATGCACTTAATATATTTGTAATTCTATTATATTAAAAAAACTTAAATGATAAAAGCACCCCAGGGGCTTATATAAAGCACCCCAGGATTCAAACCACAGTACTGCAAAATTATCATCATCATCATCACCATCAGAAAAAGTATTCATTAGAAGTTAATTACAATGAAATTCATGAACTTCAGTTTTGTTCCCACCTGTTGTCTAGTAGATATATGCACTAATTGTCTCTTAGAAGTTGAAGGATTTTGGCCAATTTATCTTCATTAGTTGTATACTTGAGATAATAGAACCAGTACTGTATAAATCACAGGGATATATTAAATATCAAATTGGAAATTAGTGTTATAATACTCTGTATATAGGACAGTGCTCTGAAAATATACTATAGAATAAAACACTTATTTGTGTGTAAAAATAGTATAAAACCATAAGGGAAAAATATAAACTATGTAAATATTTCTTTAAAGAACTGTGAAAGCAATACTCCTCAAAGTTGTTTATTAATACAGTATAAAATATTATTTTATTAATATAAAATTAACTTAGGAGATTCAGCCTATAAATGATCCTGTTGTTTAAAATAGAGAAGAAATATTCTATTTTCTATTTCCATTAAAAATACAAAAAAAATTAAAAAGTCAAAATTAACTGAGTTTATATGGCACTATATATTACAAACTTTAATACAAATTTATGCACTTGTATATATTACTGCACTCTAATTGATAGGATGAATAATATTTTTGCATTATGATGTTAGTCAAAGAATTAAAATAAAATTAATATCACATTTTCTTTATTATGCATGCCAAAAGTAATTTTAAATATTTTATGTGAAAATGCACACACAGACATAAAGTTGAAAAGGCACATTGAAATTAATACAATTTTGTTATAAGAAATTAGCATAGTGCTAGGAAATCATAGATTCATATAATGTTGAATTTGAAGTTGTAGAATTTGGGAATTAAACAGCTTATATTCATATATTATTATAATTTAAATGGGTATTTTGAAGTATAAAAAAATCATATTTTGAGGATGCCAAATAAACATTCATTTAAAGTGGTAAGCTAAAGTTTATAACACTTTCTATAATAAAACTCATTTTTCATGGGATGACAGGGGAGGAAATTGAAATCTGCTGCTCATTTTATAGCTGAGCAAACTTCTAAGAAGTACACATATACATATATTTCATGTGATTCCAATTGTAAATAACTTGTTTAAGACCTATGACATTTACTACTACTAATCAATATGCATTCTTTATGAAGAAATATATTTTATTGTGACCCATTTAAATAATGCTTAACATTAAACTGTTTTTTATTCTCATTTTCATTGTAGCTTATTCAGTTGTTTTAGCAGCTATTAAAAACCTGAAAAAAAAAACAGGAAATAAGATTCAAAGTGTATTTCCACATTTTTTATTACACATTAATAAAATTTATTATTGGAAAATAATGCCTTAAAATATCTTGGGCTCTGGGTGTACTTAATTATTTAAGAAATACCTAACATTTATATATAGGTAACAAAATATATATCTATTTTCTTTGTGATCTTAGATTTATTGTTATCTTTCATTTTTCCATAGAATTAATTTAATTTGAAATGCAATGATATTTGAATAATTTGGAATTTTATTTATGTAGGTCAGCATGATCATTTAAGTTTTTTAATATAATAGAATTACAAATATATTAAGTGCATACATATAGTATGTAAATTTACATACTATTATTAAAAAACGCATTTGAGTACAACGTTTCACTCAAAATTTTGGGAAAAAAAAAAGCTGTCATCCTAAATTAAGCCTTTAATGCAAGTCTTTAGCAGTACTGTTTTATTGGCAATATTTAAATAGAATCTTTTTAAAATAGAAAAATTATTCATGAAGATGAAACAAGTGAACTACAACAACTCATTAATCATGACAGGTTTTCATTTTATTTGATAGAGTCAAATTTTATCTACATTTGGTTAATTAACTTGTATCTTCAGAAGTAAATCCAGTTACTGCAAATAAATAAATAAATAAATGAACTTGAATCAGATTGCCACAGAGCTTCTCTCACCAGCATTTTTATTTTTATTGCAGTTTTACAGTCATCATTATTTATACCACATTGATTGCAGCCTCTGTCCTGCCACATTATCACTGCCAGTTACTCCTACACTTCAGCTTGCTAATTAGTCCACTCGATTCATTCATCTCTGCCTCACCCTCCTGTCCAATTGCTATTTTGTGAAGTGCACATTAATGATCTGCATCCATTATAGCTTATACATCATAGTATTACTTTTTGGCCTTGTTAATCATGCTGCTGAGTAAGAAGACATAAACAAATCTATTTAAAATTATTAAACATTGATTTATCTGACTTTTGTAACTTCAAATAAAAAAAAAATCTCATAATTGCACTTTTTAGTGTTTGTTTCAATTCTTTGCAAAGACACAATGGAGATTACAGTCATTATTTTTAAGTATAGGTTCAGATCCAAACTCCAATAATTTCAATGTATGCAAAGTCAGACAAATTAAGCTCTATAAAGCCTTTCTTTCAAGAATTACACTCAATAATGACACTTCAACTGTATTAAAAGAATAATTTATTAAAGCTTTTACTCTCTAGTTTGGAAAGTATCAAGTTTGAATCCTGCTATTAAAAAAATTATTGTAAATACTGTGAAAAAGCTCTGTATTTTTTAGTGCAATAGAAAGCTTTAATTGTTTTAGCCTTTATTGGGTGATTTTCAGAGATACTTGATAAATTATCTAAGAAAAAGTCAGATATTTAGTTTTCTATAAAAAGAAATAATTAATCAAACTGACTTTGTACCTGATTTCTGTACCTTCATTAATATTGTTTCAATAACAGATCTTGGGTCCCTGTGGTGTTAGAATGCTGCACTTAACACTGTGGAAGAATGTGATGATTCTCAGAAGTCCGCTGGGAAAGTAACATCATGACCAAGGTACACAGTTTTTCAGTAAAACTTTTGTTTTCCATATTTATCAGAAATGAATACACCTAGGACAAGAAAAATAGTCACCTAGAAAAATAATAATAGTCACCTGGAAGATTTTTGCTCTTATTTTTTCACACCAGCGTTTCATATAAATTAAAGAACATACTCAAAAATTTTGAAATTTGTCATTGTGTTATGATTGGATTTAAATGTGAATAAACCTGGCCCTAAGATATTAACAACATCTCAAAACACAAGATATATTATTTTGTTGTTCTACACTAGCTAACAAATTCTAAATTAATATCTTAGAGAAAAAATATATATATTTCATTCTCTTTTAGAAATGTTTTTTTTTCTTCATTTGTAAGAACTGTTAAACATAGAATTACACCTTTCATTATAAATTTGTATTGTCTCTTGCTTTCTGAACAAAGAATGCCTCCAAAGCTTAAATTTTAATTTTAAAAAATTAATGATGAACATTAAGGGAATTTAGTGTAATAAATAGAGGTTAACCTCTCACTATGTTCCAAAATATTAATTACTTGAAGTACTAGAGTCTTCTTAATGACAGTTTGTCTTCTAACAAGTATTACAGATAAATACTGATTGAATAACTGTCCCAGCTAAAAACAAAATTATATTTCTGTTTTTTTTATCATTGATCTAAGAGTAGAAATGCATTGAACATGGATGTATATTATGCTTTATTTTAAAAAGAAATTTGAATATATTCATAACAGCATAGAAACTTGCATTGGTTAGATAAACGTCTGAGGGGAAGTCCAGAGTCAGTGGTGTCAGAGACTGCTCTGGGCGATGAAGGATATAGGACAAAGTGATGCTCCAACCCATAAAACAGTTTCAGCAATATCAACTCAAGGTCAGTGTGATGCATCCATACCCCAACCATTCTTTTCTCAGCGTTATTGAAAGGAAAAGCCTGGAAATTATTTCCTTGTGTTTGACAAAATTTCAATATGTAGTTCTAGAAGAAAAGGATTCAGTTTATTTTGAAACACAACTCCAGAATGCCATTATCACTTGAAAACTTAACAATTTAATGGTATTAAATATCCCATCAATGTTTGAATTTTTATTTTGCAAATGCTGAAGTTATAAGAGCTTCTTTTTTTCCAAAAAAAAGTAATCCAAATAAAGTTTATATGTTACAATTTAGTGTAAGTTGTTTTAAATATTTTTGTCTCATTGTAATTCACTTATTGAAAAAATTGAGTTAAATTTTCTTAGAATTTACTACCATCTGAATTTTTGTCATTATACTCGATGGTGCAGTTCTCTTGTTCTGCTTTCATCTATACTTTCTGGAAATTTTTGGTTATGTAGGGAGAATTAATCAAGTTCATATTCTATTTGGGAAAACTACCTCACAGGTGTTTGTTTTTCATGGGGAGGCAACATATGATCCTGATGTATCTAATGTGATGCTAGCAGCCTTTGATATGTAATCCCTGAATTAGAGATTGTAAAATTGTGATATTCAAATTCTGAATTTGAATATAATATCTATACAGAAAGACTTTCACTCTATATATAGTTTTTATAGAAAAGCTGGATTGATACTTGATTATTTTCCAATATCTTAAATTAAGAGTTAGTTTACTAGCATATCCCCAAATTGTTAAATAAGCATTGTAAGATTTGCAATAACACTATGAATGTACTCACATAGATGTGTATAGGTCAATATACTGCTATTATAATTTGCATTAATAGGCCTCACAGGTACAGTTCTCTGAATTCAGATTCTGAGATAAGATTCAAGACTCAAAATATTGTTTAGGGAGCAATATCTCTGAAAGAAAGTGGGAGAAAGCAGAATTGGGTGAAAGAAGAAGAAATGTGCACTACAAGTCCTCTAAACCTTGATCAATTCAATGTGAAATGTTGAAGCAAATGTTAAATGTCACATTTTCCTAACATTATGTCAGAATCCCTGGTCTTCTATAAGCTCACCTGCACAACATGCAGACGGTTCTGGAGCATGATATTTCTATGGTCAAACCATCTCCCTGCTTCTGAGGAAGGCTCTGAAAGGGCTGGCACCCAGAAACTGGTAATCATACTCCCTAGTGTCAGGCAGCAAATCCTTCCTCGGAAAATAGGGGAAATCCTGAAGCATATTTTTTAAGAGAAATTTTTACATTTTAACTATATTTCCTTAAATCTAGATTAACTAATTTTTTTCTGATGATAAAATGTAATAAGAGGATGCATTGTCATTACAGGAACAAGAAGAATCCTTGGTATGAATACCCCTCGCCCCATCCCGCTTTTTGATACAGGGTCTGTTTATGTTGCCAGGTAGATCTCAAATTTTCATTATAATGATTGCTCAAACTACAAAGCAATTCCAGTATGAGGAAAGACAAGGAGCTTTGATTTATAAAATAGAAGTATTTTGTTAATAAATTTAGGCATGTTGCAAAATTCACATTGTGTACATGTATATACATATATTATAATTTTAAAATGGACCTATATTTGAGTTGTATGCTAGAAATGCAATTTTTGATAGAAATTAGTAAGCCAAATTTTCAATATTTTGCTAATAAATATATGTACCCCATATCTTTGGGGATACAATTAAAAATCAGGACTTTTTTTTTTTACAATAAAATGTTCTAAGAATCTGTGATAAACTAATTGAGGAAATGAAATAAGGAGGTCAAATAAAGTGCCTCAAGGAGACTCTGTCAGGCAGCCTGAAGCAATGGGGTATCTGGGCAGACAGCTGGGAAACAATGGTAGCTGACAGAACCAGCTGGCATTTAACAACCAGGAAAAGAATGGCTTATATATTGTAAGAAAAGCAAACTGAACACATTAAAATGGAGAGCAAATGAAAGGCATGAAGGCAAGATCTGGCCTTTAATGCAGTCTTGTTGAGTAATGTCAGTAGACATAAAATACTGGGAAAGATTACAAGTTATAGAGCTTTTGTTTTCACCTTTTAAACTCAGTTTAAGTAAGCAACCTTTTTTATAGTTTCAGTTAAACTATTGGCTTAAGGTAATTTGTAGTAGGAGTGAGTTGTCTGTAGCTTTGTAAAAGTATTGCCAAATTTATACAAAAATATAACTTAAGGTGGAACTTTCCCTTTTCTTTTCATGAAAATTGAGATTTACTTCCTACAGTAGTTAAATGGAATGCTGGTTTACAGAAATCTAGTTTGATTAAAAAAAATCTAAAATCACAAAACAACGTCAACAAATGTTTGCCATCATCTACATCTAACACAATTTTAATACAATTTGGACTAATGGAAATAACACTAGATTCTTAACTATAATCTCAATACATTGCACAACTAAAGCTTGCAAAAGAAAAGAAAGAAAAACAGAAAAAAAATCAAATTATATAAATGTACATTCAAAAGTTAAAGGTAAGTTTTCTAATTGGATAGCTGTCCTCCAAGTAATGATACAGGGGCACACAGGTTTTTGTATGTTTTGAACAATTTCTTACTTTTCCATATTTGATGAGTAATATTATATTCAATCATCTTGTGGTTTCTATAATCTGCAGCACATGTCTAACATGATATTTGGGTAGGAGTGGTAATCCACATTGAGTCAGAGAGCAGTAAAACACAACAAAATAAAACATAAACCAAAAAAAAAAAAAAAAAGGAGAATTATGTTTGAGAATGTCTCCAGGCCGAGCTTGAAGTAGAGTTCATTTTTTTTTACTATTCACAGTTCTTTGACTACAAACTCATCATTTGAGAAAACCTAACTGCATGTGACTGAGAAATGACTACACCTATGCATAGGAAAAAAATACATGATTTTGGTGATTAGCTAGCAGTTTTTTCTTCTCATTTTTAACATCTTATATTTGAAACATTTATTTTCATATAATAAATCATATGACTTGACTTTTTTTCTGTTTTTTGTTTTCTTTTCTTTTATTCTTTTGTTTTGTTTGTGGTTCTGGGAACTGGTCTTAGGCTTCATGCATGATAGGCCAGCACTCTACCAGAATATTTTGATTCTCATTAAATTGTCGAAAAAAAAAAAAACATGGATTCTGAAAAATCATGGTTTTATCACCCAATTTTCACTTTATTTAACATATTTCTGGCTGGTATGCTCTATCATTATTACAAACTCACCTAACTTGTTACATTCAGTGAAGATCTCTGTTTTTAAACTCCTATTATAAAATATATTTAATTAAGGTAAAATAGAAATTTTTACACTATTTTTTTTATAATGATACTGTGCAACATTCAATTTTCACAAAGCTCAAAAAGCCTTTATATTAGACTGGTCTATGATTCAAAAACAAAAACTTATTAGGAGGCATAAACAACAGAAATTTATTTTATCACTGTTCTGAAAATTCAACGTCCAAGATAAAGGTTCTGGCCAATTAGTTTCTGTTATGAGTTCTCTTTCTGACGTGTGGATAGCTGTCTTCTCACTGGGTCCTCAGGAGGCCTTTCCTGGGCATGTGCAAATATGGGTGGAGGGAGAGAAAGCAAGCTAGCATGAGGGAAAAGCAAGGCTCTAGTATGTCTTAAGAACACCAGTCCTGTCAGATTAGGCCCCACTGAAGTGCAGATTACTGGGGTTATGTGTTCAACATATGTATTTTGAAGACTAATATTTAGTCCATATCAGTTCTGAATTCATGCAAAATGACTTTCTGAAATATTAAAATACTTCTTCTAAGGAACCCTTAATGGGAAATAAATCTGTACTCTGTTCATATTGTGAATTATTGGACCTTTTTAAACGAATAAAGCAAATTATTCTCTAGACAACTTCATGAAATTTAGCCTAACTTTTGTAATTATTTTCATTACATCCAAGTAATTTAATATACACAAAATGAGCAAGTGATTTCTTCATCTCTCTCAAGTTATCAATAGACTGTTTCTAGTGAAGAGGAAGGATCACTGCTTTATAACAAAATATTAATTATAGTATATATTTATTCTGCTTTTGGAAAAGTAAAGTGGCTGAAAAGAATAGGAAATATTGTCATTATTGATTCTAATAATGTCATTACTGAATCTTACTTTATCATCTATAGCCTATTTTTTCTTCCTTAAAATTAGGGTATCTAAAGAAGTTTATCTTGTAGAATTTGGAAGCAGAACAGTGGTGACCAGAGACTGGGGAGAACAGAGGTGAGGGATGAGGAAAATCAGTCAATGGGTACAATATTATTATTTGATAGGAAAATTAAGTTATAGTATTCTTTGGCACAATAGGGTGCATATAATTAACAAAAATAGATCATACATCTCAAAAGGTCAGAAGAGAGGAATTTAAACTTATTCAACAATGGCCATAATTCCTGCCTTTGCCTTTCCTTTGAAAGACTAGATTATTAGAAAGAGATTAAAAGAATTGTGAGGATATATTTCTTTCTTTTTTTTTACTTAGTTATACATGACAGTACAGTGATCTTGACATATCATACATTTGAATCAGATGGGATATAATATCTCATTTTTTCTGAGTATACAGGTTGAAGAATCACATTGGTCATGCAGACACATATATACACACAATGATAATAATGTCTGTGAGATATATTTCTGCCTTCCATCTCACCCCACACTTGCTTAGGAACTTTAGTTTTCTTCTCATAAAGGCAACACCCTGCCTCACCCTACTTAATGTATTAACATGAGAAAATAATCATCAGAGACCACAATTATCATTCATTGACAGAAGCATCACTGATGATGCAACTGTAATTGCCTGTTAGTGTAATAATAAAGTTGTTAGTAGCAAATTAAGTGGTATATGTGAAAACAGTTTATAAGTGAAATGGACTTGGAAATTATGGATGTTATGACATATAATAAGAACATAGATATTATATAATATATGAAAATAATATTTACATATTTATATATGCACTTATAAAACATATTATATACCACTAATATATAAAGTATATTATCTACCACTAACATAATTTATATGTTTTGATATATGTAATATATTATCATATATTATTTATCATACATAGCTATTATATTTTTCTACCATACTAAATAATAAAATGGCATTCAAAGATGAAAGATCAAAGAAATAAATAATTTTCTTTAAAATTTTTCTCTAGTTCAATGGATGCATATTCATTAAGTGAGTGGGGTTTTGATATATTAGAGTTTGATCAGTGTGATTGTGTTGAGTCTATATTTTAAGGCTCAGAGAGGATACAATTACATCTATATATTATTTGACAACTTGTCAAATATAAAGCTTCCTAAGGCTATCACTAGATCATTTTATATAATTAGCTAATTTCATAAAGACATTTATAAAACTCCCTAGTTCAAGATAGTTGTCAGTTATTAGGAATTTACTAGTTTTAATCTTCAAGGCTATATTTGCTGCACACATTCTTTTATTGATATATTCAAATTATGATATTATTTTCTGAATTTCCTTAGACATATTGATTGTTTTCCTATACATCATGATCTTTATGAATTAATTTAAAAGAGGTTTATATTATTATTGATGTTAAAATAACTTATAATTAATTTACAGAATGAAGAATAATAGGAAGTTTTAAACAATCTTTTGTTTATACAACGCTCACTATTAGTAATAAATACTACTTAAAAATATTTATGGGTGAGTAGAGTACAAAGAAATAAATATATAACTTGAAGTTAAAGTATTCAATAATTACATAGTGTGACTGGAATTAAATGAAAATTTAAAATGGGCTTATACTATACACTTTATTTTAATAAATTTAAATATCATACCAGGGGCTAATATGAGAACAAGCCTATAGAAAAAATGTATTGACTAAATTTATATTCTCTTTTTTAAAAGACAAATAAATTAATATTATTTTCATTTGAAGAGCAATGCATTTTTTAAGCACAAAAATGTACTGCTATGTAAGTTTTGTTTCCTAAACAATGAGTTGCTACAGTTGGAGGATAATTCTTAAGGGAATAAACAAAAGATTCTTTTTAGTTCTGTACATATGAATTTGGCACTTAAACTTATAATTTTAAAATAAACTCTATAAGCTATTTAATTATAGCTCTTTATGGATTGGATATATTTTATACTACATTTAATGTTTAAATGTCATAACTAAATAATTCACATTTTTAACCATTGCCAGACACATTACAAAAGATCAAGAAAGACTAGTGATAGTGCATTAATGTAGGGAAAACTTGGAAATGGAAAACATTTGCAATAACCAAACAAGAGATTTTAAGTTAAATATTAAGCAATACCTTTGGTTTTCTTTACTAAATAGTTTGTATATTTTCTTTTTTTTTAATTGCATGTTTTTTTTTTTCTAGTCAATGTAAAATATTTACTTCTTAGTGAAATAAATCCTACACTTTTACCTGAACTATTGGAGACCCTACATATTCACTCCCAATTCCAAACATATTCAATTATTATGTGCCTAAGTATCTCTCCTGTCATGCTTGATCTATAAAATTTACCTCTTAAAAATTTATAAAAATTACATGAAAAACAGTTTAATATATGCAAAGAGTACATTTTTCTCAGTCTAGTTTAACTTGAGTCTTTACATCCATTCACATATCCAGTAATCTCAAATGAAGAGAATACTCACATACAAGTGGGTTAATGGTTTGCTCCAATACATTATTTGAGAATTACATTTCTTTAAAAGATACAGTATACTTCATGTCTTCTATATTGAATCATTCTTCTAAAGTCAGTTAAATTTGACTAATTGATGCAACTGGGTCTGCCCTTCAATAATCTGTTTGAATTTCAGATCTCAATTGTAGTTGAGACACTGCTGAATCAGAGTTCCTTTTATAACAGTGCTGATAAACTAATCAAATTCTTGTGATCTTCTTTATCACTGACTTTAGTTGTGTTTCATGCAAATAAACATTGCAGAGACAACATGTGGTTATCTGTTTGAAGTGAAGACCTGCTATTTTCTGGAAATTCCTTTTTGAAGATACTTTCTGTTAAGGTGAAGGTTGTATTCAAACACCAATATTGTGTCTGCTGGTTACCGCCTCCTGTAATGTGCACATCTCAATTCCAACATCTCTACACCCTGAGTTCAACTAGCACATTTTCGAATTTATTTTTAACCTTATATTCATTTTGATACTAAATAATGTGTTAAATATCATATAAAATAGAAAATCACTGATTAACAGATGATAGCATAACTCTGATATATTATTTTAATGCTTATTAAACATATGTAAATTAAAGTAATATAATTGTCTTTTTTCAATATTTAATCTTTTAAAAGTATTTTCAAACAGTTACAAGAGCAAACATTTTTTGTCTGTATGTGAGAAAAATAAAGCAAATTATCTCATCCCAGTAGTATGAAGGATGTGTATCCTTGATAATAGCAGCCAATTTCCTTATATTTAGGAAATGTTATTTACAGTTTGAAATGGACATTTCATTTTTAATGCTGTTTTTATATATTTTCACTATAATCATCACATCAGAATTATTGAATGCTACAGTTGCACATATGAAATTATTTAGCAATTTAAACTGTACCCTTATTTCACATGTACATTCTATCACTCATCACCTGTTCCCCAAAATACTCTTTGAAAAGCACTGGGAAAGAAAACACCAAAATGGGGATATTCTATTGATGTTATTCCTTTAAGAATAAGTTGAATTCCATTAGCATCTAGGATATATATAAGTGTCTGGTTCCTGTAGTGGTCTTTGGAACAATAGAGATGGAGCCTTTATCCACCAGCTTTTGTACACATTATTTGAAGTTCATGCCAGAGAAAAACAACTTTCCTGTATGTAACAGAGTACTCGCACCTTCAAGCTTAGTGGACTCCTACTGCTTCAAGAAAGCCTGTGGCAGAAAACTAAAATCCATGAACAGTAATTGAGATGAGATACTATCAAATTTTGTTCATGTTCATAAGGGACTTTCCAGAGCATCAAATGCCAAAGTCATTGCTGATTAAGAGAATGTGCTATCACATAGCCAACACCATTGACCATATTTCATTCTTCTCATCACTCAGATCTTCTCAGGACCCAAGTAAATCTACTCTGTGGAATATTTAGAAAGATTGGTCAGGCACAGCCTTTATAAAATTGTTTTTTAGAAAGGCTATTAAAATGAATTATATCTCCTCTGGAATCTCCCTTCTTCACTCCCATCATTATTGAAGACTTGAGTTTATCTGGGGTTTGGACCTTGGGGATTGATCCTGACAGTCCCACTGGAAAGGTCCAGGTCTTTGTTTTCACTACTATTGCTACCAGTTGTTTTGCTATTTACCCATCCAAGGTTATCAGATGCTATGAAGCAGGAAATGCCATAATGGATCCCCTGAGTTTAAGACATTGACTGCCCTTTTACTCCATTCTCATGCAGAAACTGTGTGTCTTCAAAATAATCATAATTAAATTCATTTTCTACTTTGATACTGACTGACCCACTGGACTGCTAGTCTACTTACGGGAAAAATCCCCAAGTAACTAGGTGACAGGGTTGCTGGTGTACAGGTTTATCCTCAAGGTTATTGATGTTTTCTCTCCAATGCTGTAGCAGAAATATACTTCTATGGATGTTCAGCATATTAATCTACTTTCTATTCTGTAGGATTAGACAACATGATATTAATAAAACATGACTAGTGTGAAGGTATAAGGAACAACATGATCAAGGCTCCTGGGACTATATTGTTTCAGAAAAAGGGGGTCACCATAGTTACAAAGCAAAGGTGGCAAATGTGTACTGCAGTTCTTGCCACATAAAAGTGAATTCATATTTGCATCCTTGATAATAATGGCGATTGAAAGGAACACATGTGCCCTCTCAGTTGCTGCATGTTTAGTGTCAGAGGATTTGTTGATCTGATTCACTAAAAATAGAGCATGGGCTCAAGTTTAAGAAAATATATATTATTTGTTGTAATTCACTGGATTTGTGCAGGGAAAACATATGTGAATCTGTTCTCATTTGTCTTTGAAGACAGTGGTAGTTTGTGTAATTCCAGTAGTGATGTAATACTGTTTCTGATTTATAATGTGGAATAAGATCAGAGAAGTATTTTTTTAATATTTATTGGTTGTTCAAAACATTACAAAGCTCTTGACATATCATATTTCATACATTTGATTCAAGTGGGTTATGAACTCGCATTTTTACCCCGTATACAGATTGCAGAATCACATCGGTTACACATCCACGTTTTTACATATTGCCATACTAGTGACTGTTGTATTCTGCTATCTTTCCTATCCTCTACTATCCCCCCTCCCTCTGGGACTTGGGGAATTGGGGAGATAGTTCAGTGGTAAAGCACTTGCCTAGCATGGACGAGGCTCTGGGTTTAATTCACATCACCACATTAAAAAAAAAAAGATTAAAAAAATGGGATTAGTTCTGCTCAAAAGTTTGAGTATTCTACTTTGGAATGTAGTAGAAGTGTTTTATGTATACTTTCCATTTAATCACATATGTTAAAAATGTAGACTTTGAGATGTAGATTTAATAAAGTTAATAATTTTAATACCTTAAAAAAAAGATCAGAGAAGTAGTCACAGGAGATTCATCTTAATCTTTTCTACATAAGGCAAACTGTCTTTAAATAAAACAGCCATTGTGTGAGCTCTGCCAGCCCTAAGTACCTCATTTCAATATGGGATCAAAAAACTAACCAGGAGTAGGAGCATGAACCCTGCAGACTAATAGTGCAATAGACTTGGAGAGGATTTAACCTCCCTTTACTTGCACTCTAAGAAGGGGACATGTAGGAATATTGAGTCAGAACTGTTGCTTCATGTAATTGCCCTCAACATGTCTTGAGTATTGCCTTTCTTCAAGTGTACACTTACTGTGATAAGTGGACTCAAGTGTTTTTCTGTTGTTGTTGTTGTTTTAACAATTAGTGGTTTATCTGTTGCAGATATTTGAGACCCTATGTACATTCTTCCTCTGGGAGACTTAGTTAAATCTTTATTACACAAAAATGTGATTTAAGATTTTAGAAACTGATATAATAAGAACGGATTTATTCCTATTTGGTTGTCCATCTACTGTATCAGCATGCAAACAGTATTTCTGAGGTGCAGTTGCTATGATTCACATAAGATAAATTTTATCCTTTTAATGTGTGTAATTTGCTGATTTCAGTATGTTTACAAGTTTTTGTGGCCATAAAAACTCTCTCATTTCAACGTTATTTTATCCTTCTAAAAATATTTCTGCACCTGTTAGTAAATGCTGCCATTTTGTTCTCCTTGTTCCATGGCAATCACTAATCTACTTTCTGTTTTTGTGGATCTGTGTGTTTCTTAAAAATAGAATAATATGACATGGCTTTTCATGACCAACTTCTTTTATGTAGTATGCTGTTTCCAGGGTTCATCCAAGGTTTGAAGCATACCCTTCTTTATTTCCTTTACAGTCAACTCATTTTTCCTTACATGGGTATGCCAAGATGGAAATCAGAATAAAGTAGGAGATGGTAGATTCAGGAAGATTCTAGTTTAATGGAGACAGAATATGTTATTTAAAAACGAATGCAGGAAAAAACAGTGTATCTACATAAAATAAAAGAAAATACTTTAGATCCTAACAGATTTATTTCCACTAAAGAAAAATAGAAGAAATTGTACCATAGCATGTATCTATACACACAGAGAAATATACTTTTGAAATAATAGACATAAACATAATTTAGTTAAAAAATATATATGCCAAAAAATCAAGATTAAAAATTATATTTGATTTGGAAAAAAATAGATGAGGCAGCAGAGGGCAAACTTGAAGGCTCACTTGGATATTATTATTCTGTCTTGTATATCTGTTAAACTTTAATTTATGTGTTTTCTTATTTCTATTGTAAATACATTTTAATCTATAATAATTTGTTTTGCCTTAATGTCTGCTATGCCTGCTATTAATACCTCAGTTTCTTGTGTTTGTTTTTTGAGCATCATAATTAATTTAAAAATTTTCTCCCCTATCCTTGTGTTTGATATATTTCTTTTATAAATTGCGTAGAGTTATTTAAGCATGGAAAAATGGATCATATAAGGTTCCTTTAATTATAGCATCTCAAAATATTCTATAATTGAAGCTTTTATTTCCTCATTTATACAAAGCAGGAAAAACAATAAAACTGAAATCATAAATTAATGGGTTAGAAAACAGAAATATTAGAATGAATAAATCTAACAAACTCATTCTTGAAAAAGTTAATTTATTTTCTGTGTTTTCAATAGACTCATAAAACAAATGCATAAATTTGTCAAAATTGAGTTAGCAAAAATTATTATACTATGTATCAGAAAATAAAAACTATATAACAATATTCTCAAAGGGATTTGAAAATTTAATGTAATGAAGGATTTAATTTGTATTTCACTTCACCTTGGACTTTTTAAAAATAAAAGCCTTTTCAAGTCTCAGCTGAAAACTATTTATGATTTTTCCTTTTTATTAACAATTTCTGGTATTATTGCTTGATTACCAGAAGGCTATGTGCTATTTCTCTTTTATGAAACTGTGTGTGTGTGTAAAATTTCCTTAAATATGCGCATTTGAATATATATATATATATATATATATATATATATATATGGCCTATTACTGCAGAGTAAAAGTTTATATAGTTTTTGTAGGTCATTGCTTTTGATTTTGAATATCCTCTTTTAGTTTGGTTATTTTATTGACCTTTCTAGGCTAGAGAGGGTTATGTCTAGTTTTTTACTATTTTTATTTTTGTGTTTCTTTTATTTTACTTATATCTGTTTGAAGTTTGTGTCATTAAGTGTAAGGTAATATCAGTGTTATATTTCCCTTATGAATTGTGACCTTTAGTAATAAAAAATGTTACATTTTTATGCTCAATGCTTGGGCATCTGTGTTTTATCTCCACTGACATTAGGACTTGATCCCTTTTAGAGCTCAATCCTCTATAGATCTGATGTTTCTGCATGTCTAGCAAACAGAGTCCTCACTCAGCTTCTCACTGCCTTATTTTTTTTCCCAAGAATTTTAGGGAGTGAAACCAGGCATTCTCTATTACTGAGCTACATCCTCAGAACTCTTCATCTTTTTATTTTGAGACAAAGTTCTCATGAAGTTGCTGAGGCTATCCCCCAACTTGCAATCCTTCTGCTTTAGCCTCCAAATCTCTGGGATTACAAGCGATTCCCAGCATTTCCAGTTGGACTAGCTGTAAAATCTAAAACTGAAGCCCTTTATTATGTGTTGCTTTGACATCTGGGGAAGAAGAGGACCTTAAATGCTTTCGTCTCCATTCTTTTCTCACAATAAAGCTTCTCTAGCCATATCCAAGGACCTACCATATCCTGTGACCTTGCACAGTCCCTGCTTATCAAAAAAATCAAAGTGTTCAGTACCTTTTCAGCACATAGAATGTTTCCAAGAGCCAATCACAACTTCCACAGAAAACAGGGGTCACTGTACTCTTGATATTACAAAGTGGATTCCTCAGAGCCTCTACCTGTTTGCTGTATTCCCAGTTGTCACCCCGCCTGGTCCTGCAAGTCAATCCATAGGCTATGAGTAAATGTGATTAGTAAATTGCTGTTGACTTCATCTGTTGCCTATTGTCTGTTTGGCTATCGCTTTATCCCTAGAGCAGAAATTCTTCTTTTACCAATGGGGTATGAGGCAATTAAAAGCAGTATGTTTGTACAGTAAATAGCTTTGAATGATAGAGAATGTGTCTGTTTTTGGAGCAACGGGTTGATTTGTTTACTGTCTAGTATAATGAGTATGTCTCTATCCAAAGCAAATGTCAGGCAGGTTTGCTAGCAGCTCATTTTTAAAGTGTCAGTTTCCTAAATTCAGAATTCCTAAGCTGTGAAGCACATACAAGTTATGGTCAGCATTCTCGTGCTTATTCTATCGAGTTTCTTGTGGGACTTTAGAAGCAAGGGTGAATCTATGTAAAGATTAAGTTAATTCTGTCTTCTGGTGTGAATAAAAAAGTCCTTTATCTCTAATCTGAGAGTGTCCTCTTTCAACAGGAATGAAATTTGGCAAGATAATTTGCTAACTTTCAAGTAGGGTAAAAATATCAGGTCCTTCATAACTTCCAAATAATTATGTTTTCGTTATTCAGAATTGCTAGTATATTTTTCCTCCTTACTTTCTTTTAGCTTTTCTTAATAACTTGTTTATCCTGTACATAGCGTTGGGTTGCATTTGCCTTTGTGACATTTAAAAAGTATAATAGTAGCCAGGCTAAGTGACCCTTGACTGTAATCCCAGGCTTAGGCAGGAGAATTATAAGCTTGAGGTCAGCCTCCGTTATTTAATGAGACCCTGTCTCAGAATAAAAAATACAGAGTCTGGGTTGCGGCTCAGCGGTAGAGTGCTCTCCTAGCATGTGTGAGGCACTGGATTCAACTTCAGCACCACATAAAAATAAAGAAATATTAAAATAAAGGTATTGTGTCCAATTGCAATTAAAATTTTAAAAAAATATATACAAAAGGGTTTGTAGATGTAGCTTTGTGGTTCAGTCTTCAGTACCACAAAAAAGTAATTTTATGTATCTATCTTTATTAATGTGATTGCTACTATTGGACTCAGTTTTATATTTACTGCACTGACGGTTATAATTACTGGTTTGTCTATGTAGTTTGTTAGTTTTTTTTTTTAATTACTCTTTTATTGCTACTTTTCATTACTTTTCACTATATTTCTAGTGATTTTTTTCTGTAATTATGTCTTTTATAATTTTTGTTATGATCTATATTTTTGTTTTCGCTTTGTTGGCATTAAATGTTGATCATTTTTCCATTTATTTCCTTAGAATTCATTTATTCATTGTTTTCAGATGGGGTCTTGCTATGTTGTTCAGGATGGTGTGTTACTTGTGAGCTAAAGAGGTTTCTTCTGCCTTATCCTCCAAAGTAGCTTACAGGTAGGTGTGTGCTGCCTCACCCTGCTATTTCCTTAGTATTTATCATGAGCTTCTTTAAATTTGTCCTTCACTCTACAATTTACTTA
This sequence comes from Marmota flaviventris, assembly GCF_047511675.1. Classification (NCBI taxonomy): domain Eukaryota; kingdom Metazoa; phylum Chordata; class Mammalia; order Rodentia; family Sciuridae; genus Marmota; species Marmota flaviventris. The sequence goes on along the minus strand of NC_092503.1, from coordinate 92,415,591 downwards.
GTTGTTCTCTTTCTACTTGGTCAGAATGTATAATGTTAACATACTATTCTTTTACTTTTTATTGATAGATATTAATTATGCAGAATAATGTGTTTGTAGCCTATCATTTATGCATTTAACAGAATTTGAGTATTTCCACCTCTCATTATCCAACCTCTCTTAATCCCCTTTATGTTTTTTTTTTTAAATAATCTCCCTTCCTGTCTACTTTCATGCTACATTTTATTTTTTTTTTTCCCTAGAATCCACTTGTAAGAGAAAATAGTGGTACTCGTCTTTTGGAGTCTGGATTTGGCTTTTTTTTTTTTTTTTACTTACCATGATCATCACCAATTCCATCTATTTTCCTGCAAATGACATGATTTCATTCTTTTTTATGGCTGAATAATACTCCATTTTGTGTATATACCACATTTTCATTATCCTTTCATCTATTGACTGGCACCTAAGCTGACTCCATAACTTGGCGATTTTGAATTATGCTGCAGTGTGTGTATAGATATCTTTATAGTATGCTGACTTTAATTCCTGAGGATATGTACCTAAGAATAATATGGGTGGATCATAAGGTAGTTCCATTTTTAGGTTTGGAAAGAAATTTAGTACTGATTTCCATAGTGGTTGTACTAATTTACATTTCTGCAAATGGTGGATAAAGTTTCTTTTCCTCTATACTCTTGCCAAAATTTGTTGTTTTTGTATTGTTGATGATAACCATCTGACAGGGGTGAATTATCATGATGTAGTGATGATTTGCATTTTCCTAATGGTCAAAAATGTTAAACATTTTTCTTATAAATATTCATCTCTTTCTTTGTCTTAGTTGTATGAGTAAATATATTCAATAATTTCATCAGAATATATGCAATGACCTATCAGTCACATTATTTAGGTGAAATTCTTCTATTAGTAGGCTCCTTTGGAAAGTTCTCATATATGATTAGCTCCATATTCTTATGTATAATTCTAGTACAATAGACTTGATATTTGAAGGATAACTTGGCTCTATGAAACTTGTGGTTTATGATATATGCCCTTGAGATTTTTGAAAATATAAGTACAGTTAGTCTCATAAATGCTGTTGTTGAGTAGTCTGGATAAAACTGATTGTTTTTCCATTTCAATTTTTAAAATCTTTTCCTTGGATTCAAGATATATAATTAGCAAATAACTCATAATTTATCATTGGAATCACAATCTTCTATGATATGATAAACCCATTTCACAGGTCGATTCAAGTGTCATTTTTTTTCCTGAAAATTTTCTTAGGTTATCATTTATTTATCATTTCTGTCTTATTATTTTTCTTTTTTAGAGGTGATAACTATATGTATGTCAGAGCAATTTTGCCCATTTAATAAACAAAACATGACTTTAATCTCTCCGAAATTTGGTTAATGTTTGTTTTTACATCTTCTTGATTTTATCCACTTCTATTTCATATTTTGAATCTCTATTTTTATTCTGCAAAGTAAATGTGTTATAGTGTTTCTTGTCATCACAATTGATTTTTTATTGAATATTTTATAGCATAGAATACCTTAATCTTTTTTATGGCAGAATAATACTCCATTTTGTGTATATACTGTATATACACTTAGTATCTTTTTAAAGAAATCATCCATTGTTTTCTCCTTAAATGAAATGTCATGTTTCTCTTGAGCATATATGAAGATATATAATGATGTACATTTTAATCAATAAATTAATGACTTTTTGGAGAAGGAAGGATTAGTCGTTTCTGATTTTATGATTCTTTTTGGTGTCTCTAAGCTCCTTAATTTTCACTTTTTCTTCCTTTTCTTTGTTTACAGTCTCCAGAGAATGCCACTTCTCAGGAAACCATTTCCCTTATCTCTAGATGCAGGGTCTTCTTAAGATTGCTTTTCATTTTCACAGAAACCAGTATTTTAAAACCAAAGATCTTAGATTATTTCCATAATTTTCCCACTTTTTTCAAGGGGGAGACTGGGGAGTGAACTCATGAGCACTCAACCACTGAGTTACATCCCCAGCCCTGTTGTCTATTTTTATTTAGAGACAGGATCCTGCTGAGGTGCTTAGTGCCTTACCTTTGTTGAGGCTGGCTTTGAACTCCTAATCCTACTGCTTCAGCATCCCAAACTGTTGGGATTACAGGCATGCACCACTGAGAGGTTTTGTTTGTGTTCTGCTATTACCTGACTCAAGTATCCTCACTTTTGTTTTCATGAAATCTACAGCTGGTTGTTTGAGGCAGCATGTTCCTTGTTTGGCTTTCCATTTAGAAATCTTCATTACATATGAGTTCCACTTAGTACTGATTTCTAATGGTTTATTCGCTCTCTTTTATAATGTGTGCAATATCTATAAGATGTGTGTGAAACTAAGATTTAGACAAGACTTCTTACTATCATTTTCTTATTTGTTTTAAATAATATAAGTTAACAGACTAAATTATGAGTTAAAGAGAACAAATCTAATCAGATGATTATTATGAGAGAAATTATGAAAAATATTGTGTTCATATTAGGATGGCTTTCACAGTGTCAACTGTGAAACTCAAAAATAACTGATATTAATTGGTTATAGAAGATTCCTCCATTCGTTTTTCAATGTTGGTCTAATAGTGAAGCTCAAAGATGAAAGAAATTAACAAAAATATTTGCAAATTAATTATATACACTAAAAGAAATACATCTTTTATAACACTGGGAAAAATCTTTGGAAGAACTGCATCAAAATAGATCATACAAAAGTAAAATTTGATCATAGAAAAGTAAAATTTAATTTCACAATATAGGAATATAAAAAAAACTAAGAAATGGCAGAAAAATATAAACATGTCAGTATAGGCTTAAATATTGGTAAATACCTACTTTCATATATTAATATTTTAAATTTTAAAAATTTTAACAAATTAAGCATGGAATATTTTCTTAGCATCTAAGTTATTATCATTAATACTTTTCAGGAAATGAGACTTAACTCATACTAAATAAAGCATTTTTTAATTGTAATAAAGTTTATAATTCTTTCAAAATTCAATTCTGTCAAAATTGTGAGAGCATTACTTTGCTCACTTCTTACTATAAAATTTCTCAGCTGCATAATTAGAATGTCAGAGTGTCAATTTCTAAATTTCCAGTAAATACTAGAAAAATAAATGCATGCATCCTTCATAAAGATATACTGTTGCTAGTATCAAGGAAACTTCAAAAATTAAAAAAAAAAATAAAAAAACAGTTCAAATGGTTTGAGAAAAGCTATTGGGATGGAATTAAGCAATACTTTCTTTAAACTCAAGAAAACTTTTTCTCTTTCAGTAAAATTAAGAAACCAGAAATTACAGATTCTCTCAAGAAAAAGATCCTTTCTTGTTTACAAAGTAGTCCTGTTTGTGAAGAGTAAACCCAGTCACTACCCACATCAAAGTTGGACCCTGATTCCTTCAGTTATTCTTCCATAACAGGTTATATGTCTCTCTCAGATCTATCAAAGATAAAATTTCACTGGACAATTAAAAAAAGTCAAGGACGACTATGCAAGACTACTTTAATCAAGGAGAGAAGAGAACTCAAGCTAAAACTGAAGGTGATAGAGGAACTGGGAAAAGTCAGTGGCTCAGTGGTAGATCATTTGTCTATCATGTGTAAGGTCCTGGGTTAGATCCAAGAACCAATAAAAATAAAAAAGTGAAGAAAAAGGCCAAAATTCCTTTTAGCATTGGCATAGACAGGTGAGCCATGAAAAAGCATTAAAGGAAGCTAAGGATGAGACTGATCAAAATAATTGGGTCAACTCTCCATCTATGTTAGAGAACTCATGGTGATAAATTTAGTTTCTACCCTGTCACAGAGATTAGGAGACAGGAACTTGCTATGGTTTGAATGTCCTCCACTAAATAGGTGATAGAAATTTAATCCCCAAGTCAAAACCATTAGGAATTTGGCCTAATGAGAGATGATTAGACCCTGCAGGCTCTGAAATCATAAATGAATTGATGGCATTGTTTGTAGGAATGGGTTCTTTATAAAAAGTCAAGTTTAAGTCCCTCTTACTATCTCTCACCCCAGCCTCCTACCATGGGATAATACAACAAGAAAGCCCTTGATGTTAGACTTACCAACTTCCATAAGTGTAAAAAAATGTGTTTCTGTTCTTTATAAATTTTACAGGCTGAGGAATTCTATTACAGTAACACAAAACAGACTAAAACTTCGGTTTATTTTTACTAAATGACTTATATTCCAAGGGATTGGCTCAAAGTCCTTGAGAAGGTTGGTTGTAAACCTGACAAGAAAGTGGAAAACTATTTAATATCATATTCTCAGAGGGGTAGGAAAATAATTTATAATTGCAAGTTTTCTAAAGTAGCTGCTCTAAGAACAGAGGTGAGAAGCTATACTCAGGAGTAAATCTATCTAAAACTGTTGAGGCAAGGAAAATGTTAAGGTCATCTTGATCAGTTTCAATAATTGTATTCCACATACCTTAAAAATATGTTTATGTCTTTTTCTCTTCTACAAATGTTTGAGTTCTGACAATAGACTATTTAGTCAACTATATGGTATGGCCTTTTGTAGAATTTTGTTCCCTTCTTCCTATTTATGTTCCTTAGCTATATCTTCTCTTACTGACAATGTGAAGCCTTTGTGAGTATTTATTTCCCCAGTAGAACATTAGCACTTATGACAGAAGCTGAGACTTGCAAAATTCTTTGTGCATTGGGATTTTCTGCCTTGCTATATGTTAGGACTTGATGCCACCCAATGGAGAAGAATGGATTAGCCTACTGGTGGAAAAGAGAACTGCATGGGAACATAGTGTCTGACCTTAGAATGTCTTAGATCAAATAGTCTACAAAATGCAGTGACCTATGTGAAGACATACTGTATATTCAGGTTCAGCTGGACCACGAGCACACACAGACTTTAGGAAGGCTGATCCACAACAACAACAAAAATTCCACTCTAGTACAGATCTCAAAAAAAGTAACACATAATGATTACTGCACATCACTAGGTTTTAGGGTATTTGTTTAGCGCTAAGAATTAAATAATGCTCTCTTTGTAGTCATCACCTCAATGTTTATGATAAGTGTCCAATTACTTTTCTGAGTAAATAGATTAGTAATGTAAATTTTGAAGAATAAATTACATCTGATATGAGAATGAGAAATCTAAGGATTAAGTTGTGTAGCTTAAAACCTATAATTTGCATAAAATAGTTAACATGGACATATATCCCCATTCAAGTTTCTGGTGGGGTTAGAGTTGATAGAATTTAACATAATTTTAAAAATACATATTTACCAAAGGAATGGCATATGCAGTTCATGTCAACCTTGTATTAAATAAGATTAATACAGTAAAGTGTCAATATTTTTCTTTATAGATTATGCTGAAATGTTGTTCAGTCTCCCTTTAACGTTGACTTAGGTGTTGGTTTAGTGTGAACCTACTTTAGTCTAATCTGTGAGAACCACAACAATTAAGAGAACAGGCATATCTATGTTGACGCTATACACACATTATACACACACACATACACATACACACACACACAAAAATGTTTATTATTTATACCTCTAAAGTTCATGTTATTTAGTCTATAACTAGCAACGACACTCAGCTTGAAATGCTTGTTCTCTTATTCTTTAACAATTTCTGAACTCAAATTACATTTCCTCTACCTTAACATTTGATTTTTATAAAGCTTCAATCAGATCAATTACGTTATTACAATTTATCTGATGGTTTATTGTTTGCAAAAATTTTTAGTTCCATTTTATTTTGTATATCTGTTATTTATCCTATGTTCACAGCTTTTAGCACAATAGATACCAAATGAAGGCTGCTAAATTCAATTTGTTTAAGTAGATAATAATGATTAAAAATGAAAATCTATAATATTTTATGTGCTAAATGAAATTTTATAAATCTAAATATTAAGTATTTTGTAGATGATATTAATAAAGATCAACTACCACTATCAATATAGACATTCAACCATCAATCTTTTCAAAAAGTTAACAATGGCTATACCTTCATATTCATATATTTTAGTTGCCCTACATGCTTATCTGTAATTTCTAATTCTAATGGAATAAGCATGCACTTGATTTGCAACAAGAAAAAAGAGTTTTTATTCTGTTATTTTAACAAAATGATATTCTCATAGTTTTTTAAGTAATGACATTTTTCATCCAATTCATATTTGTTCTTGTTTTTGTTTCAGAACTATGGCACTATATAACTGAGCTACATCCCTGTCCTTTTTTTTTTTTTTTTTTTTTTTAACTTGAGATTGGGTCTTGCTAAATTGCTCAGGCTGACCTCCAAGTTGGAATCCTCTTGCCTCAGCTTCTTGAGAGTTGGAATTTGTGTGTACTATCATGTTTAGCTCCAATTCAGTTTTTAAAAAATATGTAGTATTATTGAAATCATTCTGGCTAGGAAATAACTACCTTTAAGTTGGAAAATTCTTGGCTTTTTAAAAATTAGATAGCAGATGTGGTCAATGTTGCACCAATATCTCTAAATACTACAGCATAAGTCAGTCTTACTGGCACAAGGCAGCATCTACCCTTCTTCCTGCACTCTTGCCAATTTCAGAGTTTCTCCTTGGGATTACTCTCCATATTCTGCAGGAGCTGACATGATGTTCCACCTGTATTGCTGACTTTTCTGCATCATTCTTTTTCCTACCCAATTCACTGCCACTTCCCGTAAATGTTAGAACAGAGTAATTAATTTAGAATCTTGTTCTGATTTTAGAAATGTTATCATTGTGAGTTGTTTCCTTCTACATGCTACCATCAGGAGGGTATGTAGCCAATGAAAAAATTTTGTTGTGAATTTGACTCAATAGTATATAGTATTACATATTGATGATATTTACATAAAATTTTAACTGAAAAATAAGTAGTTAAAAATTTTAACTAAAAAATAAGTACTTAAACATTTTAATGAAAAAATGAAGAATTATTTCTTTTCTCAGAACTAAAGGAAGATTTCATTCACTGAATTTACTTTTGTGCAAATTAAAGACTAGCAGTACAACAGCAGCTTCTTGAGTAAGTCAATTTCAATATAGAATGGGGAAGAAGTGCATTTAATGAGCAGACACTGTCAGATGGTATCTTCCTTAATGTTGACAACAACCCTTTTATAACATGGAGGTAGAGGCAGATGCTTAGTGAATAAAGGATATTATCATAGGCTGCTATTGTGAAGCATCTCTTTCATTCTGTGGTATGCCGTTGCTCTTTATAAACTGAAACAAAAATGAAATCATGTTGCAAATATTTTACTGTATCTTTATAATATTCAGATTCTAGTGTCTAAAATACATACACACATATGTAAATTTCATATACATAAAAATACTCATAGTATTAATTCATTTTAATTTCAAGTGAAATTTGTTTCTCATATATTACTATGTATAAGTCCCTCAAACATTAAGGTTTAAAATCTTCTTTCTTCAAATAAGACATTATTTGACATCTGATATTTAGTTATTACTTTTTTGTACTATAAGTTATGAATGTAAAATCACTACTTTCTCATGGTTATAATATTTAGAAGTAAAGTTATTATCTAGTTAGCATTTTAGGTGACTTCACAGCAATGTAGATTTTATTTTAGGTATAAAACAGTAAGAAGAGGTGCTATCAAAACATTTTATATCTTTGCATGACATAAAACTCCATTCCATGAATAAAACTTTAGTTTTTCTTCAAACACTAAAGTGTTGGGAAATTTTTAGAATATGTTCAAGGACACAACACATTTTAATAGGAAAAAATAATTAAAAATTACTAAAAGTACTGAATAAAAAATATAATGCAGATTTTTTCTTATTCTACTAACTTAGTGGAGGATCTTAGCAAGTTAACTAGTATTGTGATATATTTTAAAAATCTATATTGAAAGTATTATTAACATGATTATCAAATTGAACTTTGCAATTTGAACTAAACTTTGGTGCGTCATCCTTTCCATAAGCATGACTACTATTTACTATTTTCACATAGTAATGCTAAAAGTCATGTGTTTAGGCACCTAATTTGATTTGTAACTACTAAACATGTTTTTTGTGTGAAACATTTGCAAATTGCAGTGAACATGTGTCTTAAGGACATAAATCACCGCTAAATACAACATTCTTATCAATTAAACATTCTACATCCTAATAATATCTATATGACTTACCAACTCACTGGCTTCCAGGAAACTGATTCCCAAGAGAGTTTTCCTCTTGATAAATAAAGTCTCCAGAAGAACTTTTATTTAAATTAGAGAACAGACAATAAAATGAACTAAATAAAATTCTAAAGAAAGAATCAATAGTTTATAATTATAGATAGACAAATATCAACTTGATTGGGTTCTGAAAAAAAAAAATCCCAAATATTTTTGTCTGTACAGTACCTTCCATCTATCATTGCTAAGTTTTAATATAATCTAGTGATCAGAATCTAATAAGCTTTTATTTTTTCTTTAAAACTTCCAGCTTCTCTAGTACTTCTATCCTCATTTTCATATGTCTCACAGCCCCTCACATCTTAAATAATGTGGCTAAGTTATTAGGGTCTTTTGACGATGAGAATTATTAAAAAAAATGTTAGTACAAAGATTGGCACATTATTGCACAAGCAAGAGTAGCAAATACTAGACACCAGAATTTTCATTAATGTCTTGCTTACACACACCTATTTTATTTCACCTTTAAACATTTGGAAAACAGAAATAACTTTATATATTATATTTATATATATATTATATATTAAAGATCTTTCTTTTTAAAGAAATATATATTATTATATAAATATATATTATTTATATTATATAAATATATATATATAATATATAATAAATATATAAATATATATAAATATATAAATATATAAATAAATATATAATATATAAATATATATATATATATATAAATATAAATATATAAATAAATATATAAATATATAAATATATAATATATAATAAATATATAAATATATTATATTTATAAATATATATTATATTTATATATATATTATATATTAAAGATCTTTCTTTTTAAAGGCCACTTTTTATGCTGAGCAATAGTATATCTATCTTCATTACATTTTTTTCTAATGTATCTGAAATTACAGTTCTTCATACATGAGTTTGCATTGTATGGGGAATATTTATTTTTCTGCTTGTTACATTGTATTATATAAATAAAAAATACAGAGTACCTAAAATCTTCAAATTCTGATTTATTTATTTATTTATTTATTTATTTATTTGGTACCAAAGATTGAACCCAGAAGCACTTAACTACTGAGCCACATCCCCAGACCTTTTGTTACATTTTATTTAGGACAGGGTCTCGCTGAGTTGCTGAGTTGGCAAGTGCCTTATTAATTTGCAGAGGCTACCTTTGAACTTGGGATCCTCCTGCCTCAGCCTCCAGAGCCTCTGGGATTAGTGGCATGTGCCATATTGCCTGACTTCAAATTCTTTTGATTTCTTCGTCCTAAAAGTTGATTTAATTCTATGTCTGCGAATGTATACAAAACGACATGTTAAACACACACACACATACACACACAAACACACACACATACAACTTGTGTTTTAAACATTCACAAAGATGATGTTCACAACTGAGTCAGGACTGGATTAAATTCTGTACTCACTCATTTGGAATTTTAATTCTAAAAGGGCCTTAATTAAATTTAGAAAATCTGAAAACTAGAAATATGCTTTATTTATTTTTTCCATTTTATCTTTTCCAAGTGATTACAGTTAGCATAAACCATAACGAAATTTATTTAAAATTAAATAAACTTTATAATAACTCTAAAATGCTGAAACAAAGACAAAATCATATAATACAAGATACAATCACCAAAGTTAGGTCAATGCAGGCATATTTTCAAGCCTTTTTAACTTTTTCTGTTGGGCATAGATTTTTCATTGTTTTTTATTGCCAAATAGAAATAGAAGGAAATAGAGTCAGTTACAGAACTCACAAGGTTCATAAGACAACAAAAGGGATTCTCAAGAGGACAATTATCCCCAGGATGGAGGCTCGGGCAATGTTTCACTCAAAAGTTCTCAACATGAAGACACTATATAATGCAATTCCTGGATTTTCTCAAAGTAATCCATCTAGTAAAAAAACAGCAGGGGGACTCATAAGGTTATTTCTTGTTATAATAAAATTGCAGGTTTGTCCTACAATGTCTGGACTGAGTGAAGAGTCTTATAATTAGAACTATGCTTGCTCATGAAAGCTGCCTTACTTCTTACAGTTGCGGTGTGTCTGGATTATGATGATGATGATGATGATGATGATGATGATTGTTTTAGATTTAGCCAGATTGGTATTCCTCAATTCTTTTTTTTTTCTTTAATGCTTCCTTAAGGAGAAAATTTTATATTTTCCTAATTAACCCTGCAATTGAAAGTTTAATAACATAAATATATTGTTTTTATATCTTTTTATGCACTCTATGTGTATCTCTGCTTTCAACAAAACAGTAAGATTATTTTGCCTCCCCTGTACTTTTACCTTTTTTTTTGGTACAATATCATACCCATTGAGAAATCTTGTGCTAGAGAATCTGACTTTTTTGTTCTGATATTAATGAATCCTTACAATATAGTTTCAACGTATATTACTCCACCCTAGATCTCAGCACCAAAAGAGTAAGAAATAAAGAAGGTGAAATGTAACTCCTCCTATCTTACCCAGAGCAACTTGTCAATACAGAATTTGGTAAAGAACATCCAATATCAAAATTAGTAAATCAGGTTGACATTTCTATGATGGTTTGATTTATTCCAGATTTTAGAATACACAGAGAAACTCCAAATTCTTCTTATTTGAGTTTTCAAATATATTATCAATTTTAAGATCAATACTATACTAATTATCGTTGTGCATCAAGGTACCCTGTATAACAGTGCAGTACAAAGATCTTGTGTACTGTAACGAAAGGTGAAAGCATTTTTTAATGCTCATATAAAACTTGAGTGTGCAACAAAAAATCTATAGTGAAAATCAAGGTGTCTGGATTTTGTATCTTCATCTGTGAAACATGTAAAATAAAATTCCTACTGATGCTATTTATTTCCTACACAGTGGATGTAACCTTTATCTGAAATGGTGGGAAAGTACATTTTATAATTTCCATTATTCCATACAAGTTTTTTATGGAATAAAGGACACACATAGAGTTTGTATATCTTGAAACTATATTTTACTACTTAATTTTCCTATTACATTGAAGGAAATCAGTGAATCTTTTTTCTTCCAAAATTTACTTTGGGACTTAAATTCTAATCTCTAAAAGTTATTTTATCCTTTACTACTTATTTATATGTGTTAGGGGTGATCTTGATCCTCAGACCTCTGCCCTTAAGATTCTTCATGATGAGAATGGAATAACTGGGTATTCTTTTCACCTAAGAATTACCATATATTTTGCATAAATGAAAAAGACTAGTGTTTTAGTCAGCTTTTTCACTGCTATGACTAAAGACCTGACCAGAACAATTGTAGAAGTGTAAACGTTTATTTGAGGGCTTGTGGTTTCCAAGGTATTAATCCATAGAAGGCCAACTCCATTCCTTGGGTCTCAAGGGGAGGCAGAACATCATGGTAGAAGAGTGTAGTAGATTGAAGTGGCTCCATGATGATCAGGAAACAACAAAAGAGAGATCGCCACTTGCCAAATACAAATAAATACCACAAAGCCATGCCCCTGATACCCCACTTCCTCCAGCCACACTCTACCTGCCTTCAGTTACCATTCAATTAATCCCATCAGGTGATTATTTCACTGATTGGGTTAAGGGTCTCATAACCCAATCATTTCTCCTCTAAACCTTCTTTCATTGTATCAAACATGAGCTTTAGAAAGACAGCTTGCTTCCAAACCTTAACAACTAGGAACTGAATTCCAAAGTATGTACTGGAAGTTCATAAACTGACATGCAAAATAAATTAGAAATATTAGCATTTTTCTGGGTAATTGAATTTCTGACAATAGTATAGGGAAATAGAATTTTTTTTAGTAATCTTTCAACAAGATTAAAGATGGAAAAAGATTCTGTCTTACATGATGTAGTCAAAAAAAGTCTGGCAGCTTAAGTGATAAAAAAAAATTAGTTTTTTTTTTTTTTACTAAATTTTAAGCTGGTTGGACTGCTTTATTTAATAAGAACTATTTCCATTTCTTCAATCTAATAAAGTCTTCCAGACATTCAGAACAACTGACTTAAAGCAAATTTAAATGAGCTGATATTTTAAAAAGGGAGGGGAAAAGGGTGAAAAGAATGCAGGGAGGGAGGGAGGGAAGAAGGAAGAAAAGAAGAAAGAAAGAGCCAGGCTTGATGGCACATGCCTGTATTCCCAGAGGCTCAGGAGGCTGAGGCAGTTCAAAGTCAGCCTCAGCAATAGTGAGGTGCTAGGCATCTCAGTGAGACCCTGTCTCTAAATGAAATACAAAGTATGGCTGGGGATGTGGCTCAGTGGTCGAGTGCCCCTGAGTTCAATACCTGGTACCAAAATAAAAAAAAAAGAAAAGAAAGAAAGAAGGAAAAAAAAAGGAAAGAAGAGAGAATATTATGAGTTTCAACAAAGATAAATTTGATCCATAAAAGAAAATTATCAATATTAAAGCAAAAAGGTTGAGACAGGTAAGGTAACTTCAGCTCCATATTACTTCGCAAATATTTTTCATGTCTTAAACTATCAGGTTGTTTGCTTTGAGTAGTATGACCTGAATAATAAAGTGAGACATAATGGATGTTACAAATATACTTTTAGTGTTATTCATTTATAAAACATATGAACAGTTCCTTTTTATCCCAGCTCAAAAACATCTCATTTTTATTCATATTTCTGTGCAGATTCCTTTGCCCCCAAATACCATCACCTCTCACAAAACAGATTGGTATAACCTCCTTCCATTTGTAACTGGTTTTATAAAAGGTAAGGTATATCATATAAACCATTTTGTAACAAATTATGTGAAAGCTTTGCATTAAATTAAAAGTTTAATTCAAAGTCACTATTGTCCTGTGTGTTAGGGTGCTGGCCTCTACCTTTGACCTTATCTCCTGTGAACTTGCACTCTTTATTGGTCACTGTGCTGTAACTATGCTGCTTGCTGCTCTTTAAACTTGCCAAATTCATGCCTACCTCACCACTTTTGAACTTTCTGCCTCTAGAATGAATATGCATTCTTAAGAACAAAGTAGTTGATTGCTTTTCTTTTGATCTCTTCTTAAATATGCATAAGAATTTGCTACTTATAAAATACTTTTCCTTTGTAACCATTTTCATTTTATTTTCCTTATAGTATATGTTTTATATATTTCTCTTTATTTATAGAGTTGTCAAAGTCTTGATTGTCTTGCTCATCAGTGGGTTTTCCTTGGCATTTAAATGTTACTAAATAAAAATATAATAATTAATTGTTTTACCAATAAAAACAATTAATTAGCTTAATTAGTTGTTTTTCCAATAAAAAACAATTAATTAAAATAAAAAAGTATTCATGAAAGACTAAGTGATATAGACAATCAAATCCTATGGGAAAATATTTTTGTTTGGTATTTTTGTGTCAAACCAAATTATAATTTTTGGGAAAGACAAATATAACTTCTAGAACATGATATTATTTCCTTATGAAGACCTGTTTTTGACAGTTTAAAAAATAAATCCACCTAATATAACCTAGAACTTGCAAGACAGCTGGCTGTAATAATAGCAAGTAAGGAAATTTTATTTTTCTTATAACCCCAAACCTAACAAAATTGGGAATATTAAGTGCTATATCTCTTATTCTATCCTAGATTTCCATTTTTTTTTAACTTGGAGGCAAGGCTATTCAATTTCATGATCTAATTCTTAAACATTTTTTAAGCATTCGAGCCTTTTCCTTTCAAATCATACATTATGTGCACTCCAAAATTAAGATTGAGTTCTCTCAGGTGGACATGGTGGTGTCTGAAATATGCTCTTCTCTTTCTACACTCCAGGCTTGGCAAGCCCAGAGACAGGTCTAAACACCTTAATTGTACAACAAGCAGAAATGTTGCTGCATTACCATTCTTTCCCTGAATTCTCACTGAAGAGATTTTTGCCAAAAGATAGATAGGTATCTGTGTAACTTTTTTTTTATATCTATGCAACCCATATTGCTCATATATTACACATGAACAGGAATGTTTGTATTAGATCATTAAAATTTGAAAGTTAGGAATATTGATATGGATTTCACCTGATGAAAATATAAACATAGTCAATTCTGTGTTCTGCATATAAGTCAAAATAATGTACCTCATTCTAAGACAAGTTCCCAATCTCTCCATATGTTATATGAGGGTTGGAAAGTTCATATTTTATAACAAATTTGATGTTTGGTCAATATCAATATTTTAAGCAAATGTCTCATATATTTTTCAAGGACCAGTATGTTTGACTACTTCAGGAAATGTAAGATGAAGAAGAACATACTGAAATAATATCACTTTAATCTCATACTGTCAGTATACAATCCATCAATCAGTAGATTATGAGATTGAAGAAAACATTTTTAAAAATCTATGTCTCAGGAGCAAATTGTTACAACTTACTCCAATATACCTAAGTCTAACATATATTCTTGTAATTTGATAAATATTGAGCAAAGCAAGAATATTTATTTCATAATACTAAAATCAACAATCTAATATTTCATGTTTAAATGTTTAGTATTATGGAAAAAATTAGGTGGTCTAAAGTATCTCTGTGTTTCAATTAATTCATTATAGATGACAGATAATAACTGTACTAATTTATGAAGTACTATAGGATGTTTTGAGATACATATACTTATAGAAAATTTAATCAAGCTAATAAACATAGATATAACATCATTAATTATCACTTTTTTGTAGTGATGACTTTTAAAAACTCCAAGATTTATAATTTAAAAATACAGAGATATTATAATTAATTGTGGTCATGATGCAGACAATATAGGTATATTTTAAATCTGTGTATGTTTTCAAGGACTGAAAAAAGTCTATTATCACCACTTACTGTTATTTTTGTGCATGTTTGGATTCATTAATCAACATATAGTTTAATTATATTGTTTATGCATATTTGTAAACAATAAATGTGTGTGTGTATGTGTGTGTATGTGTGAAGGAAAAACATATTTGAGGCTCAAAATGTCAGAGGATTCTGTCCATACACAACAAACTCCATTGCTCTGGGCTGTAGGTGAGGAAGAGTATCATTGCAAAAATGTGTGGTGGAGGAAAACAACTCAGAACATTGCCATCAGGAAGCAGAGAGAGCTCCACTCACCAGGGACAAAATATATCACCCAAAGTCATGCCCCCAGTGACTTACCTCTTCTGGCCAAACTCTACCTGTCTATAGTTACCACCTAGCAAATCCATTCAAGTGGATTAATGCACTGGTTAAATTTAATCTCTTCATAACCTAATCATTACAACTCTAAACTTTATTGCATCATCTCACACATGAGATTTGGGGGGACACCTCATAATTAAACCAAAACATTCTACTTTAACATTACTGGCATCTCTTAATCTCTAGGGTCTCCACTGAAGCTTTGACTTTTTTCTCATATCTTCATGCATCACCTCTCAGGGGCAGCCCACAGTGAAGCCAAACCTACTACTATTTGCCTCCTCTCCTAAGCTTTTCTTTGAAATCTCAGTAGAAGTCTCATGACCCCTAACTCCTGCATTCTTCATTTCTGCAGAGCCATAACCATGTAATTGACACTAGGTTTTTTCACCACCTTGAATAGTAGCCAAGCCTCTAGGTCTTGCCTGTCTCCCACATGGATAGTGGAAATGGGGTACCCCTTGGTGGAACAGGCTGACTGAGAAATAAAAACTAGAAAAAATAGAACGACAAAAAAAAAAAAAAACACAGTACACAGAAAATAGTTTCAAAAGCTGAGACAGGACAGGAAACCTGATCAGATGGATCCAGCTTCTAGACTATGGCAAAATGGATCCCTCACCTGCTTTATTTACATCAAGAAATATCAAAGACCTTCCATAGAATGTTCTTCTCCAAAAAAAAAAAAAAAAAAAAAAAGATAAAAGGTAGGCTGTCCAGTCCCCAATGGGTTATGTATGCCCACCTCTGGAGCTACTATGAGGGATCTTCCTACCAGAACAGAGATAAGGTCATGTGCATGGGGCAATCTATTGCCACCTGAGGTCCATGGATAGTTCACAATGCCAATCTTAAATCTCCTTGGCTACCATACTGAGAAAAGACCCTCATGTAATTCACAGATGGCTTCACACATCTAGGGATCATGGTTGCAGCTGTCTGTGAGTGCTTGGGAAATTGAGCTTGATGAAAAAATTTCTTTGCAAGCAGGGTGTCCTCATGATCTCTTTTCAAAGGAATTTTTACCTTTATAACCTTCAGCCTAAGATGGGTGTCATCTTGCTAACTCCTGAGAAAACTTTCTGTCATTTTCCCTGTTGCTTCTGGGTAAAGTGTTTAGGATCTCTCTAGTGAATGTAATATTTTTAATAACCACAACTTACTTAGCCCAAATTTTATTCAAACTCTTCTGGCCAAACTTCAAATTTTTCAAATATTTCTGCTTTGCTTTCTCCTCCTGATTATTACAGTAAACTTGGTTAATAGCGACCAGCAATACTCATGACATCCCTTGTGCTGTTGCTTTAAAATTTCCTCTGTCAGATTAGTTAGTCCATCACATTTTTATTCAGCCTCAGAGAAAGTCTCAGGGCATGGGCAAACTATAGACAACTTCTTTCCCAGAAAGTAACATGAATGGTCTCTAGTTCAATTTCCAATAAAGTCCCTCTTCTACTCTGAAATCTCATGAACTCAGTCTTTATTCTCTACAGTTCTGTTGGCATTATGATCTTTTTGGAAAAGCTTCCAAAGCTTTTGCAGTTTACACTATTAAACTTTCAAAATTCCTTTCCCCACAAATGAGCCCCAAATTCTTCTGAATCACAGAGTATGGTTATTCACAGCAACAATCCCCTTTCTCAGTACCAATGTTTTCTTTAGTTAGCCTTTTAACCATTGTGGCCATAAAAACCTAATGAGAACGGTTTTAGAGGAAGAACAGTTTAATTGATTTATGGTTTCAGAGGTCCCAGTCTATAGTCAGCCAACTACATATTTTGGAGCTGGAATTGAAGTAGAACATCATAATGGAAGAGTATGTCAGAGAAAAGTGTCTAAGGACATGGCATTTAGGAAGCAGAGAAGTAAAAATAAATGAAAATTTCAGAAAGTTACTAAAACCAAGTATTTTATTATAGATTTTTAGCAAATCTAATTAAATTGCTTTGTGCATCTAACCAGGTAAGGCCATTGTAACTTTTAAAACATGGACCTTTAGCTTTAAATTGGTTGGAATTCATCCCATTAAAAAAACTGTTATATTCTTATTGAAAAAAAATGAAAATAATTTACATAACAATTATCCAGAAAATTCAAGTCCCAATAGTATCCAGATTCCAAGACAAAGTATGATCTCACATAGAATTATATTTTAATTCTAGATAATTCATGGTCACCATAGAATGCATTGTTTCTTTACCCATTAACCCTACTAATGGCCATTTTTATTGTACATTATGATTACTCCTCGAATTAATGCAAAACTTTCTACAGCATTGCTAAAGTTTATCTCCAACAATATTCAATGTGTTTAGAAATCAAATCTTTACATAGCTATCTTTATGTTCAGTCATTTTAAGAATGATAGCAATGACACTGCTTAGATTTTATATCAGGAAATAAAAAAAAATATATTTCAGGTATTGTTTTGCTTAATATTTGCTCTTTTCCCAGAAGTGAAAAGCACATTTTTAACAGATTAAAATTAAAGATATTCTTTTACTTTAACAGTGTGGAGTTTGTTATGAAAAGTCTGATGTTAGAATGAATTCCCAATTATCTACTATGCAGATAAATAAGTGTTGTTATTCCTAAAAAGCATGCAGCAGGTCAGTCACCGATTAACTTTCAATATGCTTGAGCATAATGTCCCTTATTGATGAATAAAAGATATGAATATATGACTGGTTCAGTATCAATACATTGAAATGATTTTATTATTAGCCTCCTTTTCACATATTTATAGTCAGAAATATAAAGGCTGTGGATTTTGCAAAGAATTAAATTATTACGTTTGTCTCAATCAATTTTTGTTTTATGAAGAAAATAGACTGACATACAAACAATATCATCTAAAAAAGTCTGGCCATCCTACCAGGGAATTTTACACAGTTTGGTATATGGATAGGACAAGTGGGGGCTATAAATTATAATATAAGTGAAAAGAAAAAGGAAAGGATTAAAAAAAAGAAAAGATGTTGAATCTTTGAAATGAAATGTTAAAAGAGATTTTGGAGAGTTATTCTATATTCTACCACTAAATAAGCAGTATGAAAATTCTTAAATGAGAATTCTAGATATTGTTGATTCTCCAATCCATCAATTTTATTTTTCTTAATAATTGTATGTTAATTAGTCATTTAATTAATTATGCATGTCAATCCCAGTTACCCAATAATTAGCTACTAATTCCTGAGGTTTGCATTTGATAATTTGGTAAAATGGAGTGTCCTCTTTATTCAAATAACTGAAGTATTATGACTTTTGCCAGTAAATGGATGAATTTGGAGACTATCAAGCTAAGTGAAATAAACCAATCTCCCAAAAACAAAAGCCAAATGTTCTCTCTGATATGCAAATACTACAACACAAAAATGGGAGGGAGGGGGGGCAATTCAGTGGATTAGACAAAGGGTAGTGAAAGGGAGGAAGGGGGGATGGGAATAAGAAAGACAATGAAATGAATCAGACATAACTTCCCTATGTTCATCTATGAATACACTATTAGTGAAACTCCACATCATGTACAACTTGAGAATGGGATCCTAATTAGAATAGGTTATACTCCATGTATGTAAAATATGTCAAAATACAATCTAGTGTTATGTATATTTGCAAAAGAACACATAAAAATGATTAAGAAAATTGAAAAAAAAAATGAAGCATTGGGGAAAAGAGGAAAAAATGTGAACAAAGTAGCAAAGCAATTAAACTAAAACAATTTCTAATCTGCAAAAGAAAAGACTTACTTAACAGAATGTTTTAAAAGTTAAGAGTTGCTATGAAGAGAGGTTTCACAAGAAGTCCTTTTATCCTAGGCTAAAAAAACTGACTGTGAAAGAATAAACTTGTATAATGTGTGACTCACCTAGAGTGAGATGGTCTCAGTAATCAGCATGGCTATGACAGGGCACACACAGTTAATGACCAGCATCTTTTTAAAGGCCCTGAAATAAATCATTGTTATTTAAGTCAACTTAGTTTATTTTCCTATTAGTTTTGTTCTTAGAATAAAATTATGGAAAATACAAAAGGAATTCTTTAATAATTAGTAAGAAGAGTACACACAGAAATGTCAATAAGAAATACATGTAAATTAAAGATTATTTGAAGACTTTCACCAAGATTCAATGAATATAATGGCTAAATTAAAAGGTGTTAAATCTCAATTTAAGCCCACAGCTATATAACTCTAAATAAGATTTTGAACATATTCTTCCATCTTTATTTAGCAACTTGTTTATATGATAAATGTATAGGAAATATATTCAAATTGAGCCACTTTTATTTTTTTTTCAAATATTCAAGTTTAGTTTCTCTGTACAGTGTCTACTTTGCTGGTACCAGAAATTAGTAATTTTTCACAATTTTAAAAGATACATTATAGTTTCATTTTTTTTTAATTTTGTACTGGAAATAGAACCCAAGAATGCTTTACTACTAAGCCACATCTTCAGCCCTTGAGGTTTTTTTTGTTTGTTTGTTTGTTTTTTTGTATTGAGACAAGTCCTCATTAAGTTGTTGAGGCTGTTTCAAACTTGCCTTCCTGCCTCAGCCTCTAAAGTAGCTGGAATTACAGATTTTTACCACAGCCTGTGGCTCAATTTTTAATTATGACATAATCAAAGACCACCTGATAAAATACAGTATCTAAAAGATTTTCAATAGTCAAATAGACTTTACTTTAAATAGCTATAGAAGTTAATGAAGACCAGATAAGTGAAAATAAAACAAAACAGAAAGCTATTTATTCAGAACTTGCAAGCAAGAATCGGCTACCATCACTTGCATTTGGCAGAGAATCAAAAATAGGCAAGGGAGTGGAAAAGCTTTTTAGTGGGGAGGAAAATTAGGTCTCCAGCTGTACCATAAGCTGTTGATCTGGGCAAGTTGCAGGCAGGTTAACTAGAAGTGGCATCCTAATACATGAGTTTTCTCTTGTTGTTCCAAGTCTAAAGTGGAAAGAAAAATTAGGTATATTGACAATGATTTAACAATCCTTTCCATTTTAGGTTCCTTGTTACAGGGGTAATTGTTTGTCTTCCTGTACTGTTTACTTAAGATAATTGTCTGACTTCCTAGACAGAACACCTTAGTACTCTGGCTGCCTTCTGTGCTAGTTACTAAAGATGACATGTGGGCCTCTTGAGATAATTGGTGCAAGCCGTGGGTGTGGAAAAAAAAAAATATATATATATATATATATTTGTATACATACACACACACACATACACTATATAGTATTTTCCCTATCTATATATATTCAGTCAGATATTAGATGATTGTCTGAAATACTATACTACCATTGTAATATAGTTTCCTATAGAAAAAAAAGCATACATTTATATAAACTTGGGATTCATAAAATCATAAAATATTCCAGGATTTAATGATCAGGATTTAATGTTTTCTATGAGACTCAAGTCATCAGTATATAATTTTTTCAGTATCAATACTTTAAAATATCTAATTACAAACAATTTCAGCAATTTAAGCTTTGAGGAAATTGAGAGATGTCTGTATACTTGACAATAAGAAACAGTTATAAATGATTAAAAATGGATATAAAGTAGGTAAAGCATTTTGAAAATCATTATATTATTTTAAAAATTTTCAAGCAATTTATACATTCTAAACAGTTACGAAGTGTTAGGCACTTAACTAAACGCCACCATGAAGAGAGAAAGATAGTGTACACAGAACTTAAGAGCTCAAATTCTGGAACAAGATTGATATGAATAGCTACCATTCACGTGTACTAAGCAATATTTTAAAGCATTCCTCATTTTTGCTATCTGTAAAATATGCAAAACTCAGTTTGTTGTTTTTCTGTGATAGAAAATTTATACTAAGAAATATTATATTTAACCTTTGTAAAAGCACAATGAACAATGTACCTTTATTCTATCTATTAAAAGTTGATTTATTAATAAAGATATTTGTTAAATATGCAAAATGCTTTGATGTATAAAAGTTTTATTGAATATTATAAATATTCAATAAATATGAGTAAATTATACAACCTAAGTTCATTGCAGAATATTTCAGAATCCATGAAATAAAAGGTACAGTAATTTAAGTAGAGGAAAATTTGACTAGAAAAATGGGCATAATATTAGGAATATAGAGTAGAATATGAAAATACCCTCAGAAATATCCAAGCTAAGTATTTTTTTTCCAAGAACATAGGAAACCAGTGAAGGTTTTAAATGAAATCATATTATAGGAGATGTTTGATAATGAAAAGTAGCAATCTGTTTTATAAAGTGTTGAGTCTGTTTCTTAGTTGACATGCTAATTAAAGTAGGAGAGAAAAAATCATGTGTAGATATTACAATGAATCCATAAGCATTTCAGCACATATAGTTATGAGGTGTATAAATGCAGTTATGAAATTAATCCACATATTTTTATCTCAAGGAACTGGAATATTATATATCAGTATCTAACTTTTAGGACAAAATTTTAAAAACTCTAAAAAGAACATTCCTTTCATATAATAGTATTCTTTCTCTATGTAGATTTACCTATATAAATATTTATTAT
The DNA here is from genome assembly GCF_047511675.1 of Marmota flaviventris. Taxonomy (NCBI): domain Eukaryota; kingdom Metazoa; phylum Chordata; class Mammalia; order Rodentia; family Sciuridae; genus Marmota; species Marmota flaviventris. Next base: position 92,393,634 of record NC_092503.1, on the reverse strand, counting down.
TTAACTTTAGATTAATAAATTAATGTATGAAGTCAATAAGGTAGTTAATATGTTAGCTTTCATCTGATTAGATTAAATTAACTAAGATATGACTAAAATTGGGAATTTCCTTTCTGTTGTCAATTTATAATTTAACAGATTAGTTAATGATCATTGTTATGATTTGGATGTGAGGTGTCTCCCAAAAGCTCACAAGGAAGACAATGAAAGAAGGTTCAGAAGAGAAATGAGTGGGTTATGAGAGTGTTAACCAAATCAGTGAATCAATTCCCTGATAGGGATTAACAGAATGGTAATTTAAGGCTGTTAGGGTGTGGCTGGAGGAGGTTGTTCCTTAGGGGCAAGGCTTTGGGGTATATATTTTGTATCTGTAGAGTGGAGTCTCTTTCTGCTTTCTGGAGTCATGTGAGCTGCTTTCCTCCATCACACTCTTCTGCCATGATGTTCTGCCTCTCCTCAAGCCTGGAGGAATGGAGCCCGCCTTCTATGGACTAAGACCTCTGAAACCGTGAGCTCTCAAATAAAATTTTCCTCCTCTACAGTTGTTCTAGTCAGGTCTTTTACGAGCAATAGTGAAAAAGCTGAAAAAACAAACAATTACTGGCAAAAAGTTTTCAAAATAATTATATTTCTCATATTTTCTGGCATTTATCTTATCAATAGTTTGTATATTCTGAAAAATTTTCTGCCATACTAGTATTTGAATGTTTTATTTTTATTTTATCTATGCCTATAGTTGAGTTACAATTATACATTAACTGTAAATAATAAATATTTGGATGATTTTTTAAAAAACACATTTTATGTTTGTTTTTAGTTTTGTACAGAAAATTAGACACCTATTATATAAAAATATTTAATTTTCCATTGGTAACTTTGAAATAATTTAGTTGCCTCAAATTATAATTATATTGCTTTCCTAGCCTTTCATCTATTTCATTTATATATAATAGGAGCAAATATTTAAAAACAAAATGTTCTCTCCTCCAAATGTGTCTATTAAAATGGAACTTTCAGTAAAATTAAAATGTATAATTAAATTAATCAAAGTAAGATTACAGAGTATAATATTACTAGGAGTGATTTTAATAATATTGATTTGACTTTAAATGACAATATTGGAAAAGCTCACAATGAATAATGAATGGGATAATAATTACTTCTTTTATGTAGTTAAATTATATATGGAATTTGAAAAACTCTATCCAATATCAGATGCATTGAGAGATACATTTTTAAAAACATTATGTAGGATTTGGAAAAATTGGTCTTGTCTCATGCTTTGTCATCTATCCATCAACTGCCTTCCCCCACCATACCCCAGGTTAAAACTGCTTTATTACAGCACTAGAGATGGAAACAATGCAGTGGGGTGCCTTGGGTGGAGCTTACAGCGGGATGCAGCAGTACACCCAGTAAGAACAGAGTTCATTACAGAGACAAAAACCAAGCTGTGCTGCTTTACATCAACTACATGCCTTTTTAACATTTGTAAATTTAAAGAACTCATAGGGCTCAACCAATACAAATGTGGACACTGATCCAAAATTAAAGGGAATTGAATGTCTAATGCAACTCAAATATCCAAAGTTAACTTTAGACCAAGTTGAAGCCAGAAAAACAAATATCTTATTAGGACTGTTTCTTTCTTCATCTCTTTACTCTACAACTCTTTGTATTGGCTTTATTCTCAGACAGATTATTTATATAATCCTTCATTAATCCTAGGATAAAAAATTACCATTTTTCTCTGGAAAATAGAATTATATTTTCTTAATAGTTTCAGGAAAAATAGTCAAATAAATGTGTTGGGTCTGCTACTCATCCTTGAATCGTCCTTTGTGATTCACGGATTAAAATCCATAATTGTCCAGTCTAGGTCTTACACCTACTTCAAAAGCTGCTATGTGTATTCAGGAGCAGTGTGGTCACTTTAACCACAGCTTGTGAGAGAAGTCTAAGGAGTTCAGATTGGCAAGATATTTATATTAAACATAAATGAAAAACAAAAACCTGACTTGAACACAATTTCATGTAAATCATTTATTATATTTTTAATGCTAACAGTATTTTAAAATCTGACAAGGTAGATACACTTATGCTAATATTTATATTATATAGATTAAAATTGTAATTATATTTAAAATATAATCTTTAATACTTTCTAATAAAATTATATGATAAAATCAATCAATATTAGGTAATGAGAATTCAAGCATTGTGTATTTTGTTATATAATTGGGTTTTTTTTTTTCTCTCAAAGACGAGAAAATGAGTCTGCTTCTCATAAACCATTAATTAGCATAAAGTTTGTTATGCAAAATTATACCCTATTATAAACTAAAGAGAAACAACATAGAAATAAACCAAAAAAAAAAAAAGAATTGTAACAGTTATAATTTTTCAAGATTCAAAATAATTATTTTTTGCTTTAAAAACAGTTAATTTCAAGATAAGGATATACATGTGTGCATGTATGTGAAAAATTAATATATTAATTAAATTATGATGAATTTCTTAAGTTGGTTACTTAGAAATAACTCTTATACTTGGAAGGTGGAGCACAATCTGAGGAATACTGAAATAGAAACTAGGTTGGACCTATTTGGTTTTATTTGTTTGTTTTCTTGTTGTTGCCTAGCTAAGGATGGAGCCAGAACTTGAAGCATGATCATCAAACACTCTACCCCTGGATTGCATTCTCATCCCTGGAATGTTTTTTTAAATGAAGAAATACTTGTTAATACTATAGGAGTACAAATCATAAAACTACCTATAAAAAGATGCTTGAACTTGTTTAATTTTTTAAAAATTATTTTCTTCAGATGTGAATATTTTGTTACATTTAATAACAATACAAATTAAAACAATAAATAATTTATGATAAATTACTTTAAAAATCAATCTAATGTACACATAAAGCACTTCTGCTGATCATGTTAGCTCTGGGTTACTATGCTAATTGCCTTTTTTATCAATTTATGTGACCCAAATGCACAGATTAGATAGTATATACTCTAATGGCAACTGGGGAGTCCACCACTAGTGGCCACCAACATGTGAACATTTGGTTGTTCGCTTCATGGTTATTGCCATGGGAAAAAAAGGTAATGTGCATCATTTAGGAGTGGAAGCATTCAGTGGTAGATCCTTTTTAATGCTCTCTTATCCAGCTTGATGGACCCTGAAACCTTGTACTGAAATGCCTGCAGCTTCCTTCACCCTAAGTGGGGAAAATAGGGATTTCCTACGTAGGTTTTTTTCAGACATGTGACACAACTAATACTGAATTTTTGTTGTTATAGGCCACTGAGATTTCAGATTAGTTGTTAAAACAATAAAATCTAGCCTATCCTAATATAAATAATGATGGCTTTTCTGGTAATTTTGTCTTTATACTTCCTTGGGCAATATGTTCCATTTTAAGAAGTAACTTGTAAGGTGGATAATGGTCAAGAATAATTGAATAATTATATTCTAGTCAATAAACACAAGATTAAAAGAGTACCTTTTCTTCCAGTCACAAAATGTGCAGGTTAATAAGTACTTAATTATTATGTAATAATAATTATTATATAGATATAAGTAAAATGAGAGTACAAAAAGAGTAACTACATTGAAAAGACAATTTACAAGAAAGATATCATTTTAACCAGGACTTGAAGAACCAGGACAAGAAGAACAATACTAAGAAATCCTAAGACTCTATGGTTATATCAATATAAAATACAGTATTATGGTCCCTATTTAAATTGTAATTGTAATTTACCTTTTTAAATTGTAAATTTCCTGCATACATGGGCTTATAAATTTGAAATATAAGCATTGCATGTTATATGTTATAAATAATATCAAATACTGTGTTAATTTTGTATGATAAAATATATAGTGTGATAAAAGCAAAAAAAAATTGTACTTTGATTAGATTTAATAAAAATAAAATCACTGCAGAGATTTCAGAATAAATATCCCATTAATTGTTTTTATTATTACAATGTACCAAACAAAATAATGACATTTCATTTTAAACATTAGTAAAATTAAATATTCTCCCTTCACTTTTAACAATACAAAGAATAACAACAAACTTTTGCTCCTTGATGTTTAGAATACCAAGGATTACATGAAAAAGTTGACTTTGGAATAGCAGGGCTGATATAACACAAAGCACTGCGTGAATTTTGGGACCGATTAATATATAGCTTCAGGATTTAGTGTGGGAAAAGTAACATGGTGACCATATAATACAGCAATCCTAAAAAAAAAAATTCTGTAGAGAAAACTGTGATATTAAGCCAAAGCAGTTTAAGTAGGATTGAATAGTAACAAATTGATTAAAAAATGGTTTACATATGACACATGTCATGTCATAATTGTTTACTTATGACAAATTGGGGATCAGTATGCTTATGTATAAAGGTCTGAGGAGACATGTATTTTGGTTTGTTCAAACCGGCACCTCATCATGAAATAATACAATCAACTTTATTTACTTTAACATTCAATATCATTTAAATTGATCTTTATTGACACAATAATCATTCAACTGTAGAATGTAGCAACCTTCAATAAGACTCCATATTTGGTTTTGAATGGTTTAAAATAGTTGCTCATATATTCTTTGTTGCTTCTACCATCAAGTCCTGAAGTTTTATTTTTCTCACTGGGAGTACTCACTAGACCTGGTGGCATGTGTGAAGTGAATAGAATATGGTAAAGATGATGAGTTTTACTTCTGCAACTGTGCTTTGTTATCTGTGTGACTTCCCCTTTATCTGTGCTCCGATTCCGTCTAGGATCACCAGCTGCTCACTTGTGAGGACATCCTGGCAATCATGGAAATGTCTTCACTGTAGAGAATGAAGGCTGTCTGAACCAGATAAACAAGTTTGGAGCCATATCTTATAAGGCCTAATATTTTAAGTCATGGGAATGAGCTTAATAGCTGATTCCTCTGTTCAATTCAAGCCCAGAATGAATTCAGACTCTATCAACTCTGAATGCAGCCTCTTAAACATTCAAAGCCATAATATCCAACTAACTCATTCTGAGATTCCAGTATTATGATAACTGTTTGTTGTCCTCTGGCACTATATTTAAGATAGTTTGTTATGCATCAATAAACATGATACAACACCAGAGCAATTTTATAGATTATAATACAAAATAAATACACGAACTAAAAAGGACCTTAGAGAACATTTTGTTATGAGCATTTCAGGATAGTTTCAACAGAATCCTGATTTAATGCAGATGCTTCAGTCATTCTTGAGGAGGGTGAAATGAAGAGAATAGGTTAGAAATTCCTCTTTGACATCTTCAAAGAGAAGAGCTCTATTTCTATCGTTTTATATTTGTAATGTTAAGGAAGTTTACATATAAAAAATATAGAGGTGAGACCCTTACTTGTTAATGTTAAAGATAAGAGAAAAGGTATTCTATAAAGTAGTTTATCTGTAATTAAAACATAATTATATTATACCAAATCTAGATCTAAAATACAGATTCCTTGCTTACCCAGAGCATATACTTGTCCAACAGAGGACCGAAATTCTTACCTCTCTTAAATGGTATATTGACAATTGTACTCCAGAATTTTCCAATTTAAACAGAAGATACTTGACATATTATTGAGGAAGTTCATTTCTCTCATTATTTATGCTATAGTATGATAAGAAGAGCAAGAATTGAGTGCAGACTCTGTGAGTAACTAATTATTTACTTTTGAATAAGCTATTTAATATCTTCAGTTCTGTTTTGATACTTATAAAATGAGGAAAAAATATACATTTCTTGGCATGGTACTTGACAATATAATTGCATTGCATTAATATTTTTTACAGAAATATACTTTTGGTACTTTAAAAGGAGAATGATTCATTATTTTTATAACTCTTTATGACTTGTATATTGCAATTAAAACTAATGATTTCCTTTTACCAGTCTGGAAATCAAAGACAGGGCACACCACTTTTAAGTGTTCATTTATTTAATCAGTCAACAAATATTAACAACCAGACTCCATTCAAGGAGCAGGGACTACCAATGAACAAATAAAGACAGGTTGCTTGATATTTACTTTAATTTTTTAAAGTTTATATTTCTGTTTCTAAAGACACTATTCTCTATTATTATCAATGAGTGCCACACTTCCAGCACAGAAGGAACCCTATCATTTATCATTCTACTATAGCTGTGGCCACATGCTACTGCTTCTGCAAATGGAAAGCTCTCATAAGTGTCTGTTCATTTTGGTGATAATTGAGTTACAGAGCTCAGTCTGTTACCTCATGGGGAAGTGGAGGAAGAAGTGTATTTTTTTTCTTCTTAGAGCACCCTGTGATCCTTATGCCTCCATTGAATGACATTTTTAATGATACATATTTCATTGCTCAGGACTGCTTCCACATTTTCTGTAACTTGGTTAATAATGTCAGGAGACAAAAACTCATGCCATATTTTGAGATTGAAACTAGCTTTGCTTCCATATAATTGGCTTAGATGTTGCATCTGGGTCACTAGCAAAATCATGCTTCACTGTCATGATGAGTTGCCCCTTTCATTCCTGTGTCCTTTCCTGAGAGCATACCTAACTAGAGAATATTCCAATCTGTTAATCATGGTCAGAATCAGCCACTAATGTTGCAGATGTAACTGTCTATAACTTTAGTTACTTAAAATATCCATTTCATTAGGTATAATTCTTTGGGTTTAAAATTTAGAATAGATTCAGCTAAGTTGTCCCTCTAGTCCCAGATAGACTCTCTCATATGTCTGCAATCAACATTTGAGAGGTGATAGCCTTACTTATTCATGTTAAAGATAAGGGAAAAGGTATTCTATAAAGTAGTTTATCTGTAATTAAAACATAATTATATTATACCAAATCTAGATCTAAAATACATCTTCTAGTTCTTGCAATTGGATGGCTGGTGATGAGATAATGGAATTGTTTGAGCCATGTATTTTTTATCATCTAGTAGGCTATCCTGGGCTAGTATTTGTGTTCTCTGGGGAGATAACTGTTATGGTTTGGCTGTGAGGTATCCCCCAAAGCTCACATGTGAGACAATGCAAGAAGATTGAGAAGAGAAATGATTACATTGTAAGAGTCTTAACCCAATCAGTGATTTAATCTCCTGATAGGGATTAACACTATGGTAACTGAGTGGTAGGGTGTGGTGGGAGGAGGTGGGAACTGGTGTACATATTTATATCTGGTGAATGTACTCTCTCTCTGCTTCCCTTTGCCACACTCTTCCACCATGTTGTTCCTGTCTCTTCTTGAGCACTAAGGAATAGTGTCAGCTGTCTATGGACTAACACCTCTGAAACTGTGAGCCCTCAAATCAACTCTTTCTCCTCTACAATTGTTCTGATTGGGTCCTTTAGTTACAGCAGAAGAGAAAGCTGACTACACACATAACCAAAAGAGAGGAAGTAGTCAGAATTTCAGGCTTTACATTTTAACTGACTTAATGCCACTTCCCTAATTCTATTGTTCAAAGTGAATCAGAAAGTTGATGCAAGGACATACAAAATCACACTGAAAAGTAGCATATTTAGAGAGAAAGGAGTAACTATAGTCATCATTGCAAACTATTGCAGCATCCCCATGTGTCACTACATGGGACTAAATCAGTCAGAGTCTCTCCAGATGAATTGGGCTGGTGCTGAATAATCACACAGACACAGAAAGTACCTTTTACTTGGGGTGTTTCAAGGATGTCTCCTCATCCCTAGTTCCCACAAGGAAAGCAAGAGAGTCAGACACAAAAGAGAGGAGCCTGTTCTGAAGCCCTATTTATGGAGGAGAGCTGTTTGATGGACCATTCCATCCAAAAAAGGTAAGGGGTAGTATTATAAAGGAACAAGAAGGCAGCCCACTCCATTGGGTAACACCCACTCCTAAGGCCTCACTCCCCTGCTGAGCAGGGATTGGGATCCACCTGCTTCCACAGGGAAGCCAGTCCCCACATTTCCATCACTCAAGGCTTGGGGGCGCTCAGCTCCTATATGGCAGCTCTGGACACCAAGGCTGCCAAAATTAGTCATATCACTGTTACATGTTAAATGCACTTATCCACTCTGAGAACCCTGCAGGTCTCATGCAAGGTTGACATCCCACTCATGGTCCTGGATCTCGGTGTTATTTCATGCTGAGATGAAGCTCATAAAATGAAGTGCCTCATAATTTATAGACTATGAACTCAAAATGCAAGTAGTCTTCTCCCATATTCTCAACATGTAATGTTTGAACTCAATAAATTCTTGAATTCAATAAAGGGGAAAATAGAAAGTATGTATCAATTATTCCTACATAGCAATTATAAAAACCTGCTAAATATACTTGGTCTATTTACTTAGGGCATAGACTGCTTAATCATGGCCTGATTCTGCCCCAGAATTTGAGACTTAGTCATTTCTTAGTTGTTCTGTACTTGCTTTATGGTTGAGGACTGAAATCCATTGAATAACTTTATTTTTTTAACTTTTACTTTTTTTAAAAAAAAACAATGGAATCTCATTAGATTGCCCTGTCTGGAGTTGAATTTGTAATTCTCCTACCACAGTCTTTTGAGTAAATGGGATTACCAAGTTTATTATTGTATGAGACTGGGCATTGAATAACTTTCTGTGCACTTCTGGCCTATAAAATGTTAGATGTCCAGAGACCTTGATGAAATTTGAACAATTTAATCTCCTTTACTCTACAGTGGTGGTACATATTCCTTAAGTATGCTTTGAGAACTTTCTAGATCAAATACTACCAAAGATATGATCACAATAATTCTTGAGACATGTGTCTTTCTGTAGCTACTTTTGGTATAGTGTGTCTTTCTACGGCTACTTTGATTGGATCAGCCAAGCTACATTGAAAAGGATTGATCACTGGGAATTATCATAGCTATTATTGCAAAGAATTTACTTCATGGTCTAAATTAATCTCAAAAGGGAAGTCTGTGGTGATCTTGAACCCATTTCTTTTAGAATATTGATTTGTTTCTCTGCCAAAGTTTATCAACTCTCTCTAGAGATAACAACATGCAAATTTTAAATGAAAGTATCTTTCATAAGAAAAAATGTAAACTAAAGATGATGTTAGGATGTGGGAATTAAAGGAAATAAATCCATAGAACACCACCAGAGTAGAAAGATATGGATTTTAATACAATTGGCTCTAAAAACACAGGCTATAATAGTATATAAACACAACTTGGTATGGTTTTAATATTATATCGGCATTATAAAGTTGCAGGAAGACAATAACAATGTTTTTGGACATTTTTGGACATTTAAGCACAGAAATATTGGAAGGAGGAAGTGTAATCATGGTTATGGGTAACAGTCTTTTTAAAGTATGTGGTTTTTAATTATATATATATATATATATATATATATATATATATATATATACACATACATGCAAAAATTATGAAGGGGGAAGTCTGAATTTTATTATTATGATATAAAGGGGATAATGTCTAAACTTTAAGGTATCTCACCTGGAAATGAAACATCCAATTTAAAAAAGAGAAAAGTTATAATTATGAATATAGAACTACATCTCTTTCTATGAGATAAATTAGCCTATTTCTTGACCTGATATAAAGATTTCATCTATTCTATCCACCTTAGAAAAAAATTATATTGTGCAAGTGTTTCTGCTGAGCAGTAGTTTCAAGGAATTAGCCCTACAACATTTATGTGTACATCTTATATAAATTCATCCAATGTACAATACTATTTATATTACCATTGTTTGCAGCTCAATAAAAGGTGTATCCAACAGCAAGGAAGGACTGGGAAAGATTATGGTATATGTCATCTATGAGTGATTAAAAGTAAAAACAAATAATTTTTTAAAACAATAATGATTATTCTATACAAAACCTAGACTGAACACAGTCACAGGTATCCCTGAGAGAGGTAGTGACATGTTAGACTAGGAGAGTGACCCTTTTTGCATGTCTTCAGACAATTCTTTTTTATTACTAAAGTTTAAGACCAAACCATGAAATCAGGATAAAGGAGGCATCAAACTTTGTTTTTCTTTTTAAAAAATCTTTGTCTATTTATTTTTATGTTCAACTAATACATGTAAACATAAAAATTTAAAATGCTATTAGGGTTGGGGCTGGGGGTGTGGCTCAGTGGTAGAGCGCTTGTGTAGCATGTGTGAAGCATTGGGTTCATCCCTCAGCACCACATATAAATAAATAAATAAAAAGATAAATAAATAAAAATAAAGTTCCATTCACAACTAAAAGTATTTTTAAAAATGATATTAGGATAATATTTTCTATAAATGTATATATTGCATACGTTCACACAAGTGGCACACTTTAATCTTCTCAATCTTTACCAATAATAAACTGAGTAGAAGCATGCATAAGTAATGACTTAAGTTATTTTAGTTAGCTATGAGGATTTTATGTTTACAAAAATGAATACTGAACATTTGTGAAAAGATTACACCCAAACCCTGCAAAAATTTACCTTGCTAATGCCTGTGAAATTACAAGAAAAATAAAGAGGGTTAGATGCAATATAAAGATGTGAAAAGAATCCAATCTTGTTTCAGATTGTTACAAATTACTTTGGTCTCAGTGTACATTTTAATTTTACTATTGTTTTAGAATGGCTAGATATGAGACAAAATGTAAACAGATTAAATTATTTATTCTCATTGTTAAATGTACAGAATGAAAGTAAAATATAATTCTTCAATCTAGAAATTACAGTCCTCATATTATATTATTAATATGTGTAGACTGTTGTCTACTCATTATTGTTCATAAGGAAGCTTAGGTTCAGAAAGGCTAAATAACTTTCGTAAGTTAGGTGGTTATAAATGATAGAACCAGGATTTGTGCAGTGACCATTAAAGTCTATATGGTAAATTATGATGCTTTTTGTTGTTGTTGTTATTTATTCTAATTAGTTATACATGATAGTAGAATACATTTTGACACATCATACTTAAATGGAGCATAATTTCTTCTCATTCTGGTTGTACAGGATATAGAATCTCATGTATGTGTAATCTTATACACACATAGGGTAATAATGTCTGATTCATTCTACTATCTTTCCTACCCCCATAACTCCTCCCCTGCCTTCACTGTCTATTCCAAAGTGCCTCTATTTTTTCCCTACACACCTTCCTATTTATTGTAAATTAGCATCTGAATATCAGAGAAAACATTAGGCCTTTGGTTCTTTGGGATTGCCTTATTTCGCTAAACATGACATTCTCCAGCTCCATCCATTTACCTGCAAATGCCAGGCTGAGTAATATTTCATTGTGTACAAATACCACATTTCTTTTATACATTCATATGTTGAAGGGCATCTAAGTTCATTCCATAGTTTAGCTATTGTGAGTTGAACTGCTATAAATGTTGATATGGCTGCATCACTGTAGTATGCTAATTTTAAGTCCTTTAGGTATAAACCAAGGAGTGGGATAGATATTTCACAATTTTCACTGTCCCACTCTCCTGAAGAATTACTATTCTCCACCTCCCTGGCATATCACTTGTTCTTTGGTAAACTTCTTGATGAAAAATGATGTATGAAAATGCCATCTGTTACTTCTGATGTGAAGTATTAGGAAGTATTTCAAGATACATCATTGCCCATTTGCCTTGGTAGCAGTCTGTCATATTCTAGGTAATGTTGCTGCTTTTGTGTGGATGCATCAAGGAAAAACACATAGAGTAAAGCTACAGTTAATCTGTGAAGGACTTGGATATGAGCAAAGCAGGACTTGTTGACAGCAGATTATAGCATAGGCTTTAACTCAGTGACACTTTTCCCTAACAAATGCGCTCATAATATTTGAGGACTTGGACACTTTCTTCCGTGAAAAGACTGTTTGACACAGACTTTTACACTCTTCTCTTGACTTTCTTTACAAACATTGAGATTTAATTTGGCTATTCCTTATGTAAATTTGCTGATATAAGCTATTAGTTTCCAAGTTTGGATATTTGGAACATTTTATATATGTTTGGAGCAATTTGGGCATTTTGTAATGAGCTTTTGCATTTGTTTTCTTTTCTTTTTTTTCATTGCCCATTGCATTTTTCTTATGTGGATGTATTCAATTAATACTCTGTAAATGCCTATATCACCAAGGACTCTGATAATTCTGTCGGCATGGACAGAAAGATGGAAAAGAAATAGGAAGGAAGGAAAAATGAAAAGAAGACAGGCAGGCAAGAAGGCAGTTCTGTGTTATTGAAAAAGTCAAAGTGTTTAATTCAACATAATGGGTGGACAAAACTATTTATCACAATTGGAAAATTGTTTATAGTTAATGTAGATTGAGGTTGATCAGTACAGTGAATGTTGAAATGTTTTAATCTATTGAGAGCTAATCAGTTTCTTTAGATTTGCCTGGTAGTTCTTGCTCAACATTAGGTGAAGTCATTACATTGTAGGTGAAATCATCACATGCATTCAAAGGTTACTTAATATATACCTTCTATACCACCACTGTGCTAAGGATATGTAATGATGAAATGTCACCTAAATCTTGTAATTATAAGGAACAAAAATTCAGGTATGCCTGCAGACATGCTCAGGTAAAACAATAAAATAAATGTTATGACTAAAATAAAATAATATAATGTTTTTAATAGGTTATTAGGCAGGAAAATTTGAATTCTTATTTCTCTGTTAATCCACATCTTCCACATTTTTACTCTTTTTTTATTAATCCATGAATTTTGATAGATTCCTCATGCTCCAACCACCAAAGTTCTACAAATACTGACACTGTCTTAGACTCAATATTACATCCTGATGTATAACCAATCTAATACTTGGTGAATCTTTTGGACAGTGAATTATGTATGTATGAGTAATTGTACTTGGATTAATTCTATTTTTTAAACATCAAATAATTTAAAACACACTTGACAAATAGAACCTTTGGAGAAATGATTTTGTTTATGCATGTGCATGTTGTTTTGCTTACAAAATAGTAAAAACAGTGGACAATACTGCTTTTATTTCTGTGGACATTGTGTCTACATGTGACTCTCAAAAGGGAACAACTTTCTGGAAAGAAATATGAGGATAAATTCAGCATGTTGAGAAGGGAAGATAGGGAAAATGAAAGAAGTCAGATGTCAATAATGCTGTGGAGCACCTGGATGTATTAACTCTGGAACACTCTGGAGTCAGAGTTTCTGTCTGTAAGAAATGCTACATTTTCTTTAATATTTATGCTAGTTGAGTATATGTTTCTTGACACTGTCACTGAGAAGGAAGCTGACTGATGCATATTCCAATCAAGATTGCAATCAAATTTTATTGTTTTACTAAACAGAGATAATTTATCTAGAAGTAAAACATTCTTCTGCAATTATAAAATTTTCAAATAAATTATTATTTGAAATAAAAAGCTCTGATGGAAACTACATAAAAGAAAATATCAATATGATTTATGAAACAATAAAAAACAACAGTGTGCTTTGGTCAAAATTGAAATAGAAGACTTTTAATAGCATAATGAAACCAATAACAATTTATTTAAAAATAAAATAAAGGGACTAATTTATCTATGGAAAAAGTAATAATATTTCAGAATATAACATATACCACTGTTGTAAAATTTTTAAAACATTAAGAAAACTTTTTAAAAATATATACATTAGCATTAATTTTAAGTTAATAATGCTTTAAAGAAATAGAATTTCATGCTATTATATATTTGAAATCAACATAAATTTATGCAGGTCAATAAACATAGATTCTATCAGGGATGAAAAGGATGGATTTTAGATCTCTAAAGATTTACCTTGGAGTTGGATGTTGTATGAAATTCCATAGGTCATTTAGAAGGGAGGAATACCATATCTAAAATTCAGGACACTGCTGGAAAGTAAAAAGTGCAAAATAAAAAGATTCATGATATTAAACTTTAAAATATAATAGGTAAATATACTTGAAATGCATTTAATGCAGCAGTTAGCAAAACATACTAACTACCAATTAGATTATTTTGATTTTTAAGAAAGCTTTTTGTTTGCTTGTTTTTATGTGTTGTTTTTTTTTTTAACTATCTTTTGCAGCAGTTTAAGATTCATAGCAAAATTGAAAGGATGGTATAATAAATGCATGGCCTTGAAAAGGGAATATATGGAATCTATTAGAAAATCCCATTATGGAAATTCTGTAAGAATATGGTGTTCATTGTCAATTATACACTGAAACCAACTGGAAAGGAACACTCACACAAGCATATGCAAATATATAAATTTAATATTTGTTGTATACGTTTTCTAGTATTATGAATCAATAACACAATTTTTCTTTTTCTTTCTTCCCAAAATTTAACATCCTAATATACTGTTTTATTAAAATATGTATCAGTATTCCACAAAAGGAAATATGCAATTCAGTACTATATAATCTAGAGTTCCTTATATAAAATTTGAAAGCATAAACTTATATTTACCACACAGTAGCTTCAATGTAGACAAATACCAGCAATGATTTTAAATCTTTGCTTCCTTGAAAACAAATTAATAACATAACACATCTTTAAAATGTTCCAACACTTTAATTTCAACATTTCAGCAATTATTTTCCACTTTGGAAATTCATCTAGCTTGACAAGTTTCTGGAAAAGAAGAAAAATTTTCTAGTTCCAGGATTGAGGAAAAGTTATTTCCATAGGTATGGAGAGAAATTCTGCCAAAGTATCATATGGACTCTCCTGCAGTCCAGTCCTCTCTTCAGCTGCTCTTTAGTCAGGGTAGTTGCTGAGAGAACATATGGAGAATGTAATAAGTGTCTTCGTGTAATTTTTTAATACTCCAGCTTCTATCTGTGAATACATTGGTTTAACTCCATAACAAAAAAAGAGTCCTTGATGTATTTGTGAATCAGTATTAGTGTAATTCATCAAATTTCTATGAAATCATAAAAATTGGAAAATGTCATTTGAGTATTGAAGGAAATGTGAAGGATACACCTAAAATATTGAGTTTAGGAACATTTAACTTGGCTCTCTAAATCATTTATGTAAAAACAAATTATTGCTACCCTCCTATTACAGCAATATTCATGCAAATAGAGCAATTTGACCTTAATTATGTAAACGTCCATGATTTATTTATTGCCTTAGGGGCATGGATTTTGTTCTTTAATTGCTTTTTTCTAAAACAGCTATATGACAGTATATTTATAATGATATTATAGCCTCTTACAAATTATTTCTTAAAGAAGTCATAGATTAGATTCTATTATATTCATGTAATTTTTAACTGTATGTGAAATAGGCAATACAATAGATTATCATTTGAACATTTCTTCCTTGTGTTCATAGCCATAATAAATATCAAAATTTTGTCATCTAAAATGGGATGAATGTGAAGGTGTAAGAATATCTTTTGTTCCTAAATTTATATTTTGAGTTTGAAATTATGCAATATAAATATACCACAAAGATCTGAAATATCTACTTAACTGAATTTGTCTATCATACATATTCATAAAATTACTGCAACAATCACTATATATAAGATTGACACTAGCCAGGCATTGCGGTGAGTGTGTGTAATGTACCTACTCAGGAAACTGAGGAAGGGAGTCTCATGACAGCCTGAGCATAATAGCGAGACACATTCTCAAAGACAAAAAGACAAAAACACTTACAGAACAATCAAGAAACATTTTTTATTATGAGAAACTTTGCTCATGTGCATTTGTAGTCAATATACCACCATCCTCTACCATGAAGGAAATCGTTGCTGAATTTCTAAGTACCTAGACAACTGGTGACTTTTCTTAGAAGGAAAATCACACAACATCATTTCATTGCAACCTATGTTTTCTTTCAACATGTCTGTGAGAGTATTGTATGTGTGTGTGTGTGTGTGTGTGTGTGTGTGTGTTAGTATTTTGCTCCATTTTGCTTCATTGAATTTCTCTGAATGAATGAAAAATAATGAATTTATCAATTTGATGGATATTGGTGTTTTATTTATTTATTTTTTCAATGAGACTACTATGACCCACTAGGAATAGTTTTTTTTTTTTTTTTTTTTTTTTTTTTTTCTTTTTTGATGGGGATAAGGGATACCTAGATAGAAATTTAGGTTGCTTTTTTAAAATGTCATTATGAATAAAACTTCTATGAACATTTTTGAATCAGTGGATATGAATGGTTTCATTTCTTATTTGGTTTAAACTTGTGAATAGCTAGAAATGGAATTGTTGCGCTGTTGTATAAATGTACGTTATAATGTATCATAAAATGCCAATATTCCAGTTTTTAGACTATTTGATGTTGGAATCACCAAGGTTTAAATGTTCAAATTACTCCAAAGCAAATGTAATAATTGTTAGTAAACTTTGAAAATATTAAGAATTCTAGTGGGTTCATAGTATTTTTTAATTTGCATTTTGCTAATTACTAAAGATATTTTGTATCTTTTCATTTGATTATAATCATCCCTCCTTCTCCTGTGAAGAGGCTAAACTTTTGTTTGATGTTCAGTTACAAAGAATCTTTACTCTGCAGTTATTAGTTGAAACATTTTATATATGAACATTTTATATATGTAAATTATGTAAAAGTATTTAAATTGTTGCTTAAATCTTCTATAGTCTTACAAAGTGTCTACTTCTATGAACTACAGACATAGGAGTGTTAAAATTATGGACTTGATTTCTTTCTTTGGCTATGTCAATGTTGAAACACAGTTTAACATTGAGAATAGCCTTCCTGTATGTGTGTTTGTGCATAAATAACTATATATATATATATATACACACACACACACACACACACACATACATAAACACACACACACACACACACTTTGAGGTGTTTTTTCTTCCATTTTTTAACATTTATTATTTTTTAAAAAGGTCATAATATTCTGATTTTAAGAGAAAAAACCTATTTCTGAAAGTACTTTTAATTTTTTTTATTGTATCACTTTCTATTTCTGTGTATCAGTGTTTAAAATATATTTTATGTTTTCTACATTTAATCTGTTTATGTGTTTACATTTAAAATTTATATACTAAAAATAGTGTAAAATTGGACCTTACTCCTTGTAATTTTTTTTTTTAGTCGTCAATTGACCTTTAACTCTTTACTTATATGTGGTGCTGAGAATCGAACCCAGTGCCTCACACATGCTAGGCAAGCACTCTACCAACTGAGCCACAACCCCAGCCCAAGGCCCTTACTTTTTCATCCAATCTGATTTCTTTATTGGAGAATTTAATCAGTTTATATTTAATAAAAATACTCTTGGCATGGGTTTGATTCCATTTCTCCCATACTTTTTTTTTACTTGTGCATCTGTTTTTCTCTTATGTTTTTTATTTTGAACTTTTCTTTTGGCATATTTTCCTTTTCAAAAATTTTACTATATTTTATTTGTTTATTTATTTCTTTTTAGCAAGCAAACAGCTGATTTATTGCAAAAGCAAAGAGAAGTGGAGCTGGAGCTAACAGTTTGGTGGGAAATTTTGGTATGTCTTTTTATGGTCCCTGGGATTTCCTCCTTTCCTCTCCCCACCTTTCATGCTGTCTTTACTACTGTTCATTGGTGCCTGCGGGCCATGTCCACACGTCTACTTTAGTGTTTCTATTGAATTTCCTGCTTTGAAGTATGGGTATAGAGCATCTGACTAATTGGATCCCCAGCTTCTGTGCCGAAGTAAATTCAACTGGAAAGTTGACTTCACTGGAATACCCTCTCCTTGCTCCTTTGGTCTAGAACTGCCCCTGTATTCCTTACTTCCCATCTTGCCCTGGCTGCCTATGCTCTTATACATCTCCCTCAGGGATTGAACCCAAAGGTTCTTTACCACTGAGCTATATCCCTAGTCCTTTTTATCTTTTATTTTAAGACAGGATCTCACTACATTGCTGAGACTAGCCTCAAACTTCTCATCTTCCTCAGCCTCCTGAATCTCTGAGATTATTATATACCATTGGCTACTGCTCCCAGTAGGATAAAAAGTTCTTAATGAAAAATGACAAAATTTTCTCCAATAATATGCTCAAAATTGTAGAAGAGGATGGATGACCATTGTCCTTTCCATTTCTTCCTGAGTTATGTGCCTCTTAGAGCAAAGACTGGGTGTTATTAAACAATTTTTTTTGTCTTCCTCACTGAGTGGCAAGGTGGAGGGGTCAAAGTCTGAAGCTGATTGAAGTGGCTCTCAGCTTCTCATCAGTATACGGTAGGATGGAATGGAAAGCACTGTAGATTGAAATTTTTTTCTGGACACATCAGATTGATCCCTCCCAGCGTGGCCTGTTGCAGAGTTTTAAGTAGAAAGTTCAGGCAGATAGGGCTTAGATTTAATTTGCCTATATAAAATTGTTCGGAGGTATCTGCTTTGGAAACATTAGATCAACATGCATCTAGGGCTTGGGAGATGAGATCTCTTCTGGGAGTCTGCATCTCAGGAATCTACCATGAATTACACGTGTAAGGCAGCCAGACCTTCACAGGTCTCTCACACTTCATCACACACAAATGCAGCCTTCCCAGCTCAGTCCCTGAGTGTAATAATGCTCACCTCTTCTGTTTCATGACACTCTTCAGCTGGCCCCATGAGCTGCCATAATCAAAGGGAAACTAGGTTGTGTTCCCTTCTATATCTTTGACTTGAATCCCTCAGGGCATAATCTTTTCCGTGCCCATCTCACTCATGTTCTGCTAGATCCATCCTAAGCACTTGCCAGGACAGTACGAAAATATTTGCTATGATCTTATGGGCTCCCACAGCAGCAAGCTGCAAGGTGGTCTCTTCACAATGAATCCTGCCTCGTCTCTCTGCTTGTCAATTGAGAAATACAGAGGATTTTTAAAACACCAGTTTTCTGTGCAGCCTCTGGAGCAGCTAAATTCAGGCTGCTTTTCTGATCTACAGGTTTTTCTAGGTCAAATTTCTCTGTGTGTTATCCCTCTGCTCTGCAATTAACAGTGCCACTATCACTACTGCAAACAGATTGGCTCCCATGTGTGCTTTCTTGTCCTTTGTCCAACACACTTGGATTTCTGAGTCTCTGAGAGATTCTGAATGTCCAATATTAAATTTCTGTGAAATTCCTCCTTCACCTCATGACTGAGAAGCAGTTACTTTTGCTGTTTGACTCTTGAGTCTTGGAGCAACTGGAAAAGCATCCTTCCTCTAATCTGCCATCTTGCATTTCTGAGTTTCTTACTTTTTAAAATTAAAACATTTCAAGTTGTTATTTCTTGCAATTATTTTAAAGTTTGTAGTTCTACATTTACATTTTAAATGTATGATAGTTTTATATCAGGCTATAATTCTGAAAAAGTATTGCTTACTAGCATTGCTTCAAGTTTGTAAACTGAATATAAACTAGAAAGTTGAGGACAATGTTAGATTATGGAAGGAGTACAAACTCATATCAAAAAATTAAATTTTTATTTGTTGTTTTTAGTTCAACATGACAGTACAGTCTCATAATAGACTGCACTGTCTATTAGGATTGCAGTCTAGTGGATATACATGATGGTAAGATTCATTCTACTGTATTCATACATGTACATAGGAAATTTCTGTCAGATTTATTCCACTGTTGTCTTTCCTATTCCTATCTCCATTCCCTTCCCTTTATTCTCTTTTGATCATGTGTGTGTGTGTGTGTGTATTTGTTCCAAAGTATATCACCATTGTTTTAGTTACATTTTAATTACTGTGAACAATATCCCTGACAAGAACAAATCAATTTAGAGAGGAAAAGTTTATTTTGATTCACAATTTCAGAGATTCAGTCCATAGTTGGGTTACATGATAGCTCTGGGCCCTAGATTAGGCAAAACATCATGGAAGAATGGTATGGCAGAGGAAAGAAGCTCAAGGCATGACAGTCAGGAAATAGAAAGAGAGCTCTGTTCACCAGGGGCAAAATATAAGCCCCAAAGACATAACCCCACCAATTACATCCTCCTGCCATACCTTATCTGCCTATAATTACTGTCCAGTTAATCCATAGGTGGATTAATCAACTGATTAGGATACAGTTTTCATAATATAATTATTCCACCTATGAAGATTCTTGCATTGTCTCACACATGAGCTTTTGAGGGATACCTCATGTTTAAACCATAACAATTATGTTTAATTTATTAATTGTTGGCTTAGGATAACCTATACTCTCAAAGTAACACATCTGTGAATCAATGTTATAAAATTCAGTGTATATGAATGTTGAAACAGATATCTCTGTTTGTCCTTCCTATTTATACAGTTTTTCTAATAGTACTTTTATATGGGTTTTAAGTGCAATATGATATTGTTATTTTAACTTTTCTTAGCAACTGATTCTTAAGTTAGTAGAAACATTTGTTAAAAGTAAGACTCAGGCTGGGGATATGGCTCAAGTAGTAGTGCAGTTGCTTGGTATGCGTGAGGCACTGGGTTCGATCCTCAGCACCACATAAAAATAAAATAAAGATATTGTGTCCACCTAAAGCTAAAAAAAAAAAATTAAAAAAGTAAGACTCATCTTTGATAATTAGCCACATTTTATGTTCTTCCTTACTCAGTAGGTAAAGCTTGTAAGGGCATTAATTTCCTATAGTTTGAATAATAAAAAAATATTTTTTTCTTAATTTTTTTGGTAGTAGGGATTGAATGCAAGGGCACATAACCTTGGAGCCCCAACCCCAGCCTTTTTTATTTTTATTTAATTATTTATTTTTATTTTGAAACAGGGACTCTCTAAATTGCTGAGATTGACTTTGAAATGTAATTCTCCTGGCTCAGCTTCCCAAGTTGCTAGGATTAAAGGTGTGAAACATTGTGTCCAACTTGAATAAAAAAATTTGAAGTACTTTATTTTAATTGCAGTCTATTGTTCACAAATTTACTCTGTTTGAAATGTGGTTCATCAATGGATGCATGGATAAAGATAATATGTATACAATGGAGTATTAATCAGCCATAAATACGAATAAAATCATATAATTTGTAGGAAAATATATAACACTAGAGAGAATTATTTTAAGCTAAATAACCCAATCTCATAAAGTCAAAGGCAGCTCATTTTCTCTCATATGTGGAAGCTAGAGATAAAAAAGGGGGGTGTTATATGATGAGAATAGAAGGGAGACCAGTAGATTAGAGGAAGGTTTCAGGGGAAGGAGGAGGTGAGAGAAAGAGGAAGTACTGAGGAATGATATTGATCTGGTATAAATTGCTTACTTACCTACTAAGTAAGGAAGAACATAAAACGTAAGTAATTATCAAAGATAAATCTTACTTTTAACCAATGTTTCTACTAACTTAAGAAGCGTTTGCATGTATGAATATATAACAAATCCCAACATTGTGTCTCAATAAACATATGAAAAAGAAAAATGATCTGTGAATCATTCTTTGCATTAATTCTTAAAGGATACCTTAATAAATAGACATGACTAATTATCTTTTTCCTTTTAGTATTTAAATGTATCATTTTGTTGTATTTTGTTCTTGTGTTATGTTTTGGCTCATATTGTTCTTACTAACATTTGTTCTTTATTGTACCCAAAGAAAATCATAAGGCCAAATCAGATTCAAGGGACAAAAATAGAGGCTACTCTTGATAGAAGATGCTGCAAAATATTCTGGCCATGATGGACACCTCTGAATGGGCTAACTCTCCTAGCACTAGTAAGTCTGTTTGTAATTGTTTCTGTCTAGTCTCAACTCCCTATGTTTCACTCTCCTAATAATTAATCCATTCTGTCAGTCTTGATTATCAAAATACAAATGTCAATCATAGGGCATTTTTTTTTAGGTTTAGAGGAATACCTGGTTACCCATGGACAACATTGAAATAATGTCAAAATAATTTATTCTTGTAAAAGTTAAAGACTCTTCTGATACCCACCTCACTCTGGCTAAAATTAGACTCTCCAGAAACGCCATAAAAGCATTTATGCTTACAATTCCTAGCAAGACGGTATTTGTGTGACAGCTTTCCATCTTCCATCTTCCATCTGCCAGTTTTCTGCCAGTAAATCTCTTTCACCTTCTGTCACTCTGTCCCTCACATCATTGTCTTCATTGGGTGACAGTCAAACCAGACTTTTCCAGTTACATGCTTTCCAATCTGAAAGAGCTCACACCCTGGACATAGTTATTTATACTTATCTCACATGAAAATATGCTCTCTGATTCTTCCAGAAGTTTTACCACATTCTACCTCAGAACCGATTTTTGCTTCCCTCTTTATCTAAATCATTTCCATGTATAAATGAGGTGGCATGAGTCCTGATCAGCTTTTGCAGCTTCTTAGGTAAGCTACAATTCAAAGGTCTATGAAGAGATAAGCCCTACCATCCCAAAGCACAATGGTGAAGCAGGTACGATATAAAAGCAAGAGTCACTCTGATTCAATGAAGAGAAGAATAAGAGCATTGTGGTCACTGTTTCACAGAAATGTAGTTAAATAAATTAAATACAGTTCAGTTAAAAATTTGTGATCAGAGCTTAAGGAATGGGAAATAGTTTAATAGTCCCCAGTTTGATTCCCTGATGGTGGTCCATTATATGTCTTCCTAGGTCAAACTCTAATTCATCTGTCTATCCCCTTCATAAAACATTCCATGACTTCAAGTAGGAAGATAGTCCCATTTCCTGCCTTTAGGGCTTGTTTTGTGAATTTTAGAGAGAGTTTCTTTTTCACTTGAAATGAATATACATTACAGTTTGGGTTGCAATTTGGTTAAATTTAAATTATATTCAAACTGTTTACATACTTAGTATTTTGCATGTGGGTTTATTTTTGTTGTTTTTATATCCCAGCAATTACTGGAAAAGTGGGATTAAAAATCTGGCTATAATTGGGGGATTTATCAACATATTATTTTAGTCTTCTCAGCACTGTGTTCTACCTATATACATATATGCTGGCTATGTTAGCAGATTCTATTTTTATGTTTATGCATGTATCTATGTTACTTTATCACACAATTTATGTGTTACAAATGTGTTACTATGTAATTAAAGTTTCAGGCTGGTTATATTTTCTTGTTGAATGGAGTTTGTCTTTTTTTTTGAGCACCGGGAAACTCAGGGGCACTCAACTACTGAGCCACATCCCCAGCCTTATTTTGTATTTTATTTAGAGACAGAGTCTCACTAATTTGCTTAGTGCCTTGCTATTGCTGAGGCTGGCTGTGAACTCGTAATCCTCCTGCCTCAGCCTCCAGGCTCCCTGGGATTACAGGCATGTGCCACTGTGCCAGGCTGAATGGAGTATTTTTGACTGTTTTGTAACTGTGAAGTGACCCTTTTCATCTCTACTAGTATTTCTTTCTTAAAGCATAGACTATATAATATTGCATATTTTATATCTCCCTCCCCCATCTCTATATATTAACATAGATAGATACATACATACATACATGCATGTTTCTGGTAAGCAGATGCATTCTATTTGCTTTCACAGATGATGGTTCATTATGTTTTGCCTAATGTTTACATATCCCAAGGGGAAAAAAATGAAGGTTATGGATTCACTTCTCAATCTCTTTTTCTGGGATTCCTATCTGAAATCTTTGCTGTCTTAAAGATCCAAAATGCACTGTTTTTTTCTTCTAAGTCCACTGACATTGATGAAATATTATGCACATTTTTTTTTCTGTAAGGTCCTATTGCCATAGGTATGAACCAACAAACATATTCAGAACAAAGGGCTGCAGAGAAGTTTCATTTTTGTATCACTCAGATTTCCATATCTCTAAAATTGTTATTTTTCAAGTACTGACTGCCTTTGAAATTCATATTTTCAAAACAGGTTAATATTTTTCCAAATTTGATGGATGTTTTTTATAGTGAGAATACTCTGAAATCAGTGATGGAGCACTGTATAAATAGCACTGCATATAGAATACTAGCCAGAAGGTAAATAAATGCTCAATACATTTTTATATATTGAATGAATAAATACATTAAAATTAACAATAGAACTACTAAAGTTTCTATACTACATTTCGAGATATTTTATTTCTATCAAAACCTAATTATTAATATATAGCCTCTTTATGAGTTTGTCAGATTAATTCCCTTAGACTTAATCTTAATTAAATTTATGCTATACCAATAATTAAAAGAGATAAGAGACACTATATCCACATAGTTTCAGATTTCAAGGAGTTTGTAAGCATTCTTGACAATATTCAGTTCATGGCCTGATTTCTACTCTTCTAGATTGTCCTTTAAAAATTATCACTATAGAGATAAGCAAGCCTGTGTGGTACATTTACACTATTCCAAACAAAACTGGCAAGTAGAAACCATATAACCTTTGAAGAATGTTAAAGCATTTTTTCATAAATATTTATTAATTAGGTCTATGGAAGTTAATTCTATCTTTAAATGCACTTTCAAGATTATCTGTAATAGTCTGTATATGTGTTCAGATGTAAAGGATTTTTATTGGATGAATTAGAAAAAAGGTCTGGATTTGCATTTCTATGAATTTCTTCAATTTTCTAGCACTAAAATATGTCAAGAAAATGTACTAGGTGAACAAAGGAATTGTGGAAGCTAATGGTGAGTACATAGATTAAAAAAAATATATAGCTATATTCTTACCTCTGAAGTCACAGAAAATTTTGGATGCAGTATAGGAGAAAATTACTTCTTACATCTGATATTAGATGCAATAGTTATGGAAATTTTTTTTCCCCAGGATAGCTCCTTTCTCATTCAGCATCAAATTACTATTAGCATAACAGCTGTGTCAGCTAGCCAGGCTTCTTAAAGCAAATAGGAGTTATGTAATCTTTCCCTCACTGTCATTCAAGATAAAGTACAATCTCATTATAATACTAGAGTTCCACATAAAAACCAATTACATAGCAGTGGCCTATCTACTGATGAAGATTTTATAAAAACTTAACAAAAAGCAGTAAACTTTACACTTCCAGGTTAGAATGAATATGAACTAACTACTGTGATACAACATTAAAAAGTAGATTTAGAAGCATGGAAAGGTAAATCATGAGAAATATTTGCAAAACATAAAAAAGATTGTTATATACATGGTGAGTTCGTTAAATTAAATTTAAGAAAATAAACTTGCATGATTACAAACACTTGTATAATTCAAAACAGATATTCTGTGCTAATCAACCATATTTAAATTTCTTGAAAACAAATTGTTTTGGTATATTATAAATTATTCCAGTTTATAATAAATGGATTATATTAATTGTTTTCTTTTATCATTGGGTGGGGAAAGGAAATTAGGGTAATATAATTTTGTAAACCTTAAATGTACATCATACCCAGTGTAAAATCCTATGATATTGTGGAAATAAATGCTTGTTTTTATGTTTAATGAATGAAAACATACATAGATTTGAAAGATCTGTAAATATTAAGAATTTTAAATTTTTCCCACATATATGTTGCAAACATATACATATATGTGTGCATGTGTGTGTGTGTGTGTGTGTGTGTGTGTGTAGGAGACAGAGAGAGAAAGAAGAGAGAGAGAGAGAGAGAGAGAGAGAGAGAGAGAGAGAGAGAGAGAGAGAGAGAACTGGCTCCTGTGATTTTTAAAAGTTAAGAAATCCCATACCATTTTGAAAGCTAGAAAACTAGAAAAGTTAGTGTTACAACTCAGTCTAGGAATCAATGTTTGGGACAGAGAAGGCTACTTGTCCAGGAGTCTGGAGGTCTGACAGGAAGAATCTCTTCAGGGCAGCAGAAGATGGATTTCCCCACTCAATCAGAAAGAGCCTATTTGGCTTTCCTCAGCTTTTTTTCTCTTTCTACTTTCAAGACATGGGATGAAACCTACTCACATTAGTTAGGGTTATCTTTTTGAAATCTACTGATTCAAATGTCAATGTATCCAAAAAAACACCCTCAAAGATGCACTCAGAAATATTTTACAATCTATTTAAGGAATCCCTTAATGCAGTCAAGTTGAACTATAAAATCACTTATAGCCTAATCTAGGCCAGAAGATGAAAGAGAATGCAATGTGCATATAGTTTAAGAAAAATGTGAGACACATGACATAGTTGGTTTTAGAGACTTATTTAAATAATTGTGAGTTAGATGCTGGCTGTAGTTTGATTTTTAACATAAATTATAGATAGTTCATTATTCAAAAAATGTCTCTTTTAATCTTATTTAAATATATAAAATATTTCCTATAATTTTCTGGTGGCTAATTAAAGGATATTAGTATTTAACAAGGCATAAATATTTATTCCATAACTAGATATGTGTATCAGTAAAATAAGTATTTATTTTGTTGTTGTTTTTTCATTTGTTTGGTACAAATATTTCAACCCGGAATGTTTACCACTTGGCTACATCCCCAGCCCTTTTTAATGTTTTATTTAGTGACAAGGTCTCTATAAGTTGTTTAGGGCCTTGCTAAGTTGATGAGGATGGCTTGAACTTGCAATCTTTATGCTTCAACCTCCTGAAATGCTGGGTTATAGATGTGCATCACCATGCTGGGACCCAGGGATTTATTTTGCAATTGATTCTTTCTTTTCATATTATATGAAACACTGGTCATGAAAGTAAAATTTAAAAAATCATATTCTTAAATGTATTATATTATCGGAAAACATAACATTAATGCTTTTGATGTTTAAAACTAGACTATTAAGTTTTTTTGTTTGTTTTTGTTTAAGGGGGGAGATGCAGACTAGAAATTATGTAGTACTTCAAAGAATAAAGAACACAACCATGAGTAAAAATTTCATTCAGTTCAGATTCATGATGTGTATCCTTACTTTGCAGAACAAGTTTACAGAACTTTGCACACTTTTGTTCAATAGCTTTTTCTTGTCTATGTGAGCTTTTCTAAGAATGGAAAACACAAACTATTACCCTTACAGTGAAAATGACAACATTGTTGAAAGAACAATTATGCCAGTATTTAGCATTAAGTATTA
Organism: Marmota flaviventris; assembly: GCF_047511675.1. Taxonomy (NCBI): domain Eukaryota; kingdom Metazoa; phylum Chordata; class Mammalia; order Rodentia; family Sciuridae; genus Marmota; species Marmota flaviventris. The sequence continues at coordinate 92,366,698 of NC_092503.1, read as the reverse complement.
AGATGTAAATATTGGTTAATTTATATAATATTTATCATATTATTATGATGAATAACAATGCATTCAAAGATGGCATTATAAAAGCTGTCAACAATATATTCTGACCTTATTTAATGTTCTTTTTTTTAAGTAAATTTTTTCTAGTTTCAATGAGAAATCACTTATTGGCATTCCTATTAAAAAAATCACATATAACACAGCTAAAAATATCAACACAAACATAGTTACCTGTTAAAAACGTGCTTAATTTATTAAAAAAATGATTGGCATTAGTAATTGACACAAATGAAAATTGTTTCTTCTTCAAATGCCTTTGGCTGGATGATTGTAGGGAAGTTTAGAAGAAAACTATATGTTACCCTTATAAAAATATAAAAGCAGTAAGAACATTTCTGATGTTGAAGGAAAAATAACTAATTTTCATTCAGTGTCTGATCAGAATGCTGTTGGAGAAAAGGAGGCAACGAAGGCTCTAGGTAACATCTTCTGTTACAACACCTGCTTACCCGAATATTTCCTCGTTTTACATTTCCATGAACTTGAGAATAATAAATACAATTTAAAGTGATAAATGACTATTAACCATCTTAATTTTATATAACTCCAAAGTAAATATGACATATATCAAAAATAAAGGTGAACATACTTGCAACTTAGTTTATTCTTGCCTCCAAATGCTGTTAAAAATGCCTGGAACAATGTTGATGTTTACTAACTATCTTTAAATTGAGAGAAAAGTGAAATAAAAGTATTATGTACAATCCATTAAAAATATTCAAGCTCTATGACTATATTGTTGTGATTAATTAACAAACAGATGGAATTATTAAGGACTTTAAATTAGTAAATCCTGAGGAATTACAAGCTTATGTTTGAATTTTTATCTGATGTGACTTATTACATTGTGTATTTATGCTGATTAGTATGAAATACATACAATGCAGTATAAATAAATATTATGCTGCCATGACTGTGAAAGACATAATTAAAAACAGGTGATATAGGGGCTGAGGATGCATTTCAGTGGCAGCACACTTGTGTAGCATGTACAAGGCCTTGCATTTGATCCCCAGTAGCTCAGATATTGCTCTAAAGAAATAACTTTACTTTCCCACTATCCTCATTTTAGTAAACTTTACTTTATTTATTTTACATGACTGAAAAATTGTTCAACAATTAAATGACTGAAAAACAAATGTAGATTTTAATTTTTGTATTCTACTTATGGGCCACAAATATTAATAATTATTTTTATGACTAATTTTTTGTGGTATACTACCCGTAAAAACAGATCTTTCAAATTCAACTAAACTAATGGTTTTATTTAAATTTATTTTTTAAATATGCACAAAATTGCTTAAAATTCCCACCCATTTGCAGAGTACCATGGGATATTTCAATATGTGCATGCATTGTATAATGTTTAAATCAAAACAAACAGATCTAACTTCTCACCTTTGGCATATACCTTAAGGACTTAAAACCAGCATCCTATAGTGATATGGCCAAGTCAATGTTCATAGCAACTCAATTCACAATAGGTAAGCTATAGAAACAATCTAGGTGACCTTCAACAGATGAGTGGGCAAAGAAAATATAGCACATATATACACTGGAATATTATTCAGCCATGAAGAAGAATGGAATTATGGCATTTTCTGGTTAAGGGATGGAACTGTAGGTTATCATGGTAAGTGAAATTAGTCAATCCCCCAGAAAAACCAAAGACCGAATGTCCTTTCTGATATGTGGATGCTGACTCATGGTAAGTGGGAGTGGGGTTGGGGAGCAGAGGTTCATTGGATTGAACAGGGGGAATGGGTGGAAGGAAGGGGGAATGGGAATGTGAAAGACAATATAATGAACTGGATATATCTTTCCTATGTCCATATATGAATACTTAACTAATGTTACTCCACATCATGTACTACCACAAGAATAGGAAGTTATACTCCATGTATGGATGATATACCAAAATACATTCTAATGTCATGTATACCTAAAAATAACAATTAAAAAAAGAAATAATGCAGAAAATGTCTAGCACATTAAAAATAAAAATACTAATAATAAATTTTCATATTTAATAACAAGATCAATTTCAACAGGCAAATCCTAATTTTGATAACAAAAATTTTTATACTAATTATGAATGAGTCAGTATTTTCCTTCAGCCAATAGACTATTATGCCAATAGAATAGGTACAACATAGTTGAATATATTCTTGAAAGTGCACAAATTTCAATTTCCTATGTATATAATTCTTGGTTATATAATATTGACATGTATTTTAGCAGAGGATGATTAATATAATGTGAAACTATATTTTAAAAGACTTATTTTTAAGTATTTTGAGGCATTTGGCAGAATTAAGTGAAATTTACAAGATTTTCCATACACCCCTGCTCTCACATAAGAATAGCCTTCCTGACTATCAAAATCCTTTACCATAGTAGTACATTACTCCCTTGAAAAACTTCCCTTTATTTATCCTTTCTGCTCCCATCCTCTGACAATCACTGACCATGTTACTGTTTACATAGCTATGCATTTTCCAGAATGTCATATAGTGTGAGAATCATAAAATATATAATCTTTTCAGATTGGTTTCTTTTACATAGTAGTATAAATTTAAGATTCCTCCATCTCTGTATGACTTGAGAACACATTTCCTTTTAGTGCTGAATAACAGTCCATTGTCTGGCTGTAACACAATTTATTATACATTTACCTGCTAAAGTATAAACTGGTTGCATCTAAGTTTTAGTAATTATGAATAAGTTACTATAAGAATTCATGTGCAGATTTTTTGTGTGTGTGCACCTGTCTTTCCCTTATGCTTATAAGTGGTTGGTTTGTAAGTGTTATGGATTCTAACCATTCTAAAAAGTATATAATGACATCTTATTGTACTTTTAATTTGGTTGTGTACATGGTGTAGAACATCTTTTCATATGCTTATCTGCTATTTGTATGTCTTCTTTGGTGAAGTTTTTCTTCATGCCTTTTGCTCATTTTTTTAATTAAAATATTCATTTTCTCATTGTTGACTTTAATTTTTAATTACTGTTCATTTAGTTATTGATGAGATTGGAGGTTTAAAATGTTAATTCTTCATAATTTCCTCTATAGATTCAATGTAAGCTCATTTGAATGCCAGCAATTTATCCTATGGGTATTAATTTCAAATTATGTGGAAAGTCAAAAGACTCAGAATAGACAACCTAATATTGAAGGGGAAGAATAAAGTCAGTGTATTGACAAAATAACACTTAAAGTTCTACTAGGAAGCTATGGTAATAAAAATAGTATAATGTTAGCAACAGAATGGACAAATGGGTCAAGGGAATTGAAAGCCCAAGAACAGACTCACATAAATGAGGTTAACTAGTCACTGCCAAAAAAGCAAAAGCAATAAAATTGAGAAACCTACTGTTTTCAATAATGATTACTGAACAACAGAACAATCCACATGCAAAAAGGTGGGAAAAAGCATCTCAAGCCAGGTGCTATATCCTTCACAAACAGTAACTCAAAATAGATTATAGGCTTAATAGAAAATATAAAACTACAAAATCCTTAGACGATAACATCAAAGAAAATCCAGATGATGTTTTAGATATAATACAATGCCGCAGCCCAGCTGGCTGGGCAAAATAACGGGGGGGGGGGGGGGTGTGTGTGTGACGAGCAACTTGTGTACATTGATACAGCAGGAGTGGGAGACATTTATTGTAGGACAGGAGGGATATATATATACATTACACACAGCTTATCTTAATTAACAAAAACTAGATACAGCAGTCAACCAATAAGGAATCTCCACACTTAATGGCTTGCTGGCATTACTTCACAAACCACTCCCTCTGGCAAAATGCCAGGTGCCATCTTGACTTGTTTACAGACCCTAACATTTCCCCCTTTTGTTTAATTTAAATAATGACCATAGTGGTTTTTACACAAACCACTATAAATAATCTGCTACAAGCAGAAGGGGAGGATACAAAATGCCACAATAACAAGCCAATTTATGGCTCCATGCAAGAAGCCCTTGGAAAAATTATACCAGCAATGACACCCTTAGCAAAGATACCGAGTTACAATCTGTTGTAGATTACAGTTTGTTGTATCAGTCCAGGTAAAGCAGTGTCTCAATAGATTAACTCACAGTCCAGGTAAATCACAGTCCAGGTAAGTTCACAGTCCAGGTAATTTCATAGTCCAGGTAAGTTCTGCAGGCAGCTAGCTTAAATCACAGTCCAGGAAAGTTTTGCAGGCAGCTAGCTTGATCCAAAGTCTCCTCCAGTTCTCAGCAACACTGGAAATTCTTTCACCCTCGTTTTCATCGGCACTGGGAGGAAGGCAGGAACTCTGGCAAAGATGCTAAAGAAAATCCTGTAGTATTCCACTAAGAAAACAACCTTCTGAAAAATTTAGTACATTATCTCAAGTTTTTTTTACATTTGAAATAAGCCTTAATGGTACTCATTATTCATCAGCCTCCAGGTGTGGGAGAACCATTGTAGCTTAGTTATTGGCATTGAAAATGACCAAACATCAGGGATGCTGGTAGCGTCTTCTGCCAGCTGTAGATGGCCCTGGGGAGAGTCCGGGGAATGTTCTGGACTCAAACTGCCACTGGGCACAGGGAGCAAGAGCCTGGGAGACTGAGACTGTGCCTCCGGGTCAGGTTTGGATTTGGGCTCTCGCAGTGGCGTCCTGCTCCCTGGGCGGGAGACGGGGAAGAGCCGGCTGCTGATAAAGTTCTTGCTGCGCCATGACCAGTTCCTGCATGTGGCAGCCGCCACACTGATTCACACACCCTCCGGTAACGAAAAGTATTTAGTAGTAGCCTTTTGCAATTCCTTTCTTGATAATCCTTCCTCCTCTGAACTTTTTTCTTCTTTCTGACTAGAATTCCTGGGCTTCTATCAACACATGCCCTAACTATTCTTGGTTCCACTGGGGTGCCTTCTTCCCTTAGTAATTTACTTCTCACCCCTTCCGTATTTTCATCACAGACAATACAATACACCAAGACAAAACAAGACACAAACATACTGTATCAATCCTCTCCATTTTCTCGAAATGGCCATTTATCCTCTCGCCCTATCTAGGGACGGGCAGATTTGCTCCCGTCCTATCTATGGATGGGCAGCTTTTTTTTTTTTTTTTTTTTTGTCACTTACCCCCGAGTGTCCCAAGGCTCCCAGTACAGGTCAAAATCTGCCATAGCCTGGCTGGCTGGGCAAAATAACTGGGGGAGTGACGAGCAACTTGTGTACATTGATACAGCAGGAGTGGGAGCCGTTTATTGTAGGACAGGAGGGGTATATATACATTACACACAGCTTATCTTAATTAACATAAACTAGATACAGCAGTCAAGCAGTAAGGAATCTCCACACTTAATGGCTCGCTGGCATTACTTCACAAACCACTCTCTCTGGCAAAATGCCAGGCGCCATCTTGACTTGTTTACAGACCCTAACATTACAAGTGGTAAGATCTGTGATAAAAATAATTGGTATGTGGACTTCATAAAATTAAAATATTCTGTTCTATGAAAGACACTGCCAAGAGTAAAATGCAGCCTACTGTAGTCTGGGAAAAAAAATATTTATTTTTAACAAGTACCTTCGTTTTTTATTAGCTAAAACATATATTTATAATATTGTAGTACTTTTCCTTCATAGACAACATAATATTGAAGGAGAAGACATCACTTAAAGTGGCGTATGGTGTAGTTTATGGGAAATATGGTGTGGTTCCATTAGTTGTCTTTTGAGTAACCTCCATACTGATTTCAATACTTGTTGTACTAATTTTCAATCCCATCCCCAGTGTAATAGTGTTCTTTATTTCTACACTCTCTTGAGCATTTATTATTGTTTTTATTCTTGATGACTGATTATAACTGGTTTGACATAAAATCTTGTAGTTATGATTTTCATTTCCTTAGTTGAAAATTTATTCATATAGTTGTTGGTCATTTATATTCTTTCTTTTGAGAAGTGTCTGGGGACTGTTTATTTGCCTATTTATTAATTGGGTTAATTGGTTATTTGGTGTTAAGTTCTTTTTGTTGTTGTTGTTACTAACATACCAGTGATTGCACCCAGGGGTGCTTAACCATTGAACCACATCCACAGCCCTTTTTTATATTTTATTTTGAGACAGGATCTCAGGGAATTACTTACAGCCTTGGTAAATCGCTGAGACTGGCTTTGAACTCACAATTCTCCTGCCTCAGTCTCCTGAGCCTCGGGGATTACAGGTGTGTGTGGTGCTGGTCTTAAGTATTTTGAGCATGTTATATATTTAGATATTAATCCTCTGTCATAAGAATAGTTGCAAAGATTTTCTCCCATTCTCTAGGTTCTCTGTTCCTAGCGAGAACCTCTGCTGTTCCAAAGTTTTTTAATTTGATGTTGTCCCATTTATTAACTTTTGGCATTATTTCCTGTTTGGGGGTCCTACTGAAAAAGTCATTGCCTGACCCTGTATGCTGGAGTGTTGACCCTTTGTTTTCTTCTAGGAATTGCAAAGTTTCTGGTCTAACTCCTAGGTCTTTGATCCATTTTGATTTGATATTTGTGCAGGGTTAGAAATAAGGATCTAGCTTCATTCTTCATATAGAAACCCCAGTTTTCCTAGCACCATCTGTTAAAAAGGCTGTCTTTTCTCTAATGTATGTTTTTGGCACCTGATGCTGTAGATATGTGGGTTTGTCTCTCTGTCTTCTATTCTGTACCATTGGACTATGTGTCTGTTTTTATTCCAATACCATGCAATTTTTGTTTCTGTAGTTCTATGGGTATAATTTGAACTCAGGTACTATGAAGCCTCCAGCATTGCTTTCTTGACTTAGAATTGCTTTGGCTAGGGCTAGAGATGTGGCTCAAGCAGTAGCACGCTCACCTGGCATGCGTGCAGCCCGGGTTCAATTCTCAGCACCACATACAAACAAAGATGTTGGGTCCACCAAAAACTAAAAAATAAATATTAAAAAAATTCTCTCTCACTTAAAGAATTGCTTTGGCTATTCTGGGTTTTTTATTCTCCCAAATTAATTTTAGGACTGTTTTTTTCTAGTTATTTGAAGAATTTCATTTGGTATTTTGATGGGTACTGCATTGAATCTGTATATTCCTTTTGGTAAGTATGACCTTTTTAACAATAATTTTTCTGCCTATGGACAAGGCATATCTTTTCACTGGAAGAAATTATTTTCAAAAGATATACCTGATAATGAACTGTTACCCAAAAACACAAATAAAACTGTATATTTTAAATATACTTTTAAAACAATACTTCAACTCTTAGATGAGGATGCTGGTGTGTGTCTGTAATCCGAGAGGTTCTAGAGGCTGAGGCAGGAGGATCTGAAGTTCAAAGCCAGACTCACCAGTTTGTGAAGTCGTAATCAAGTGAATGAGACCTTGTCTCTAAATAATAAACATATTATAATACATAATGAAAATGTAATATTTATATATTTATATTTCAACTCTTTGCCTTACTTAATGTTTATCCTATACCAAGTGTTGGGAAGTTTAATTTAACATATTATTCAAACAATATACTATAATCTCTCATGTTCCTTCCTTTTTGCATTTAATTCACAATTTATGAATAAGAGAGTGTGAGGGTACACTGTGTTAAAAGATGGAATAGAAGGATTATGGTTAAATATTTTATCTGAAAAACCTAAAAATGATATTCTGATCCATTCTCTTGAACAACATTTAAAATTGTATACCAAAATATTTGTAAAACACTAAATGATTATGTATTTATCACGTACCTTCTATATATTACTCATATATATAATCATGAACAATCAAAAAATGTCTTCTACTATGTATTTCACAGCATATCAAAGGTATGATGATATACACTATACAAAAATAATTTAGGATAAATGATAAAGAAAAAGTATATTCATAACATGTGCAAAATAAGTTTATGTAGTTTATTATAATACATAATGCAAAATGTAAGAAGTATTAGAATGTATGATGATACAAAAGTAAATATAAGTAATAAATATAACATATATTAGTATAGCATATGCAGCATATTTATCAATTAATATGATACAATAAAATTTAATGTGATTAGTATACTTTAAATTACTAGAGAATTTTTATATCCCATGTAATAATAGCTTAGCACAAATCTAATGAAATCAGCCTCTTATTCAGTATCTTGAGAATCCTCTTAATCCAGCCATCAGTTAGATTCTAAAATTAGGTTTCTATTGAGGGAGAGATAAAGGATACTGTTTAGTCTCACTGTGTTGTTTCTCTCTGTTATGGGAAGATCCTCCTTATTTTTTTCAGATCACATAAAAATATTTTCTGTGTTGAAAATTTAGCACCCCAAATATTCTCAGACAATTTTATGTATTCATCGCCATAGTGATTATACAAAATAGGGAAAGCCATTGCCTTTAACAAAAATGTTAAACCATTTGTAAATTTATCAGACTAGACTGCATTAAGATCAAGGGCTTACTCACTTTTATAACCCAAATGGTAGCACATTTTGGCTTTCAAAGATGCTGAGTAAAAGTTTTCTTATTGAAACAATGCAATAATTTTTGTGGAAATAATATGTGCGATAATATCTGTAGATAGTGGATTATTGTATTGCCTGTTCAGTTTTTTCATTACACATCTGATTTTTTTCTATATGTAGCTAGTTTCTTTTATTCCTTAGCACTTCCACTTCCATTCTAAGCACATAATGTTCGCTTAATAAATACTTACCTATTAAGTGTCTTGGCTTAACAACATTTCACATAAGAATGGGTTCTCACTATGTGCTTATGATATTCTACTTTAGTAACTATGTATCCATAGATGATCCCAGAGAACTCAATCTCTGCCACAAAAGTATGAAAGCTTAGAAAATAATCATGTTGGTACATAATTATGTATACTATTTTTAAGAGGAAAGAAAAAGAAAAAATAATATCATGATAAAGAATGTTGAAATGATATAATTATTGAGGAGAGAAAAGGAATTTACTTTTAGAAAGAAAACCGTTTATCACAGTTAGAGAGTTTTCCTTTCAACCAAGTAATAAGCATAAGCTAAGACCAGTCTTTAATATGTCGCAAATTGTTTAATTTATATCCTGTACTCTATTTTGAGAAACCTGCCATAGGTATGTCTGTATAAAATAAAATCCAACATAAGTTTTATAATTATTGATGAGCATGTTCATAGGATTTTCTTGCTCAACTTAATAGCCTTTTCTTCTGCACTATTTCAAAAGCTTTCATCTGTGACCATACCCTAAACACTACCCCAAACATCTTCACAGTATTAAGCTCTTATATTTCACAGAAATTCTTCTCTTCTGTTATTCTTACTCCCTTATTACTGCATTTTTTTGACTTTATGTTGGCCTAGAATTATATCCACCTTCTCTTTTCTATTGTTCTGTTAGCTCTATATTACTGCTATTTTCCAATAAGATTTCATAATTCATGACTTCAGCTCTCTTGGCAAAATTTTCAACCCTCTTAGTTTCCAGGTAATCCATCAAATCAAGGCAAAACCCTCATTACTATTACATCTAGGTTATTTTCTGGAAGAATAAAATTACTTGTTTTAAACCTGATTTGTAGCAATGTTAAATTGTCCTCTCCTACATTTGTAGGTATTGCAGAAACTTCCTAAATAGAAAAGTCTAAGTTTGCTTCCTTTGCCTATTTCCTAATGTAGAACACTTGGAGATTTGCCACTTTGGGTAAATCTTCTCTGTTGTTTTCTTTACTTTCTTGGTCTTCTAATGACATACACTGGGCCTGGTATGGCGGCATGTGCCTGTAATCCCAGGAATTTGGGAGACTGAAGCAGAAGGATCACAATTCAAAACAAGCTTCAGCAATTTAGAAAGACCCTGTCTAAAAAATAAAAATTAACATTAAAAATGGTCTGAGAGTGTAGCTCAGTGTGGAGGGTAGCTCAGTGTGGGATTGAACCCTGGCTTCAATCCCCAGTACTACAGTAATAAACAGAAAAACAAATAAATAAATAAAACGCTGTGAGATCTTCCACATTCACAGAACACAATAAGGGAAGAAAAGAGAGCTGGAATTAAATGCACAATTATCCTTTAAGTCTGTCTTGCACATCAGTCATGACTATATTTAAAACTCACTGTATCTAATACTTGCTTAATTTTGATGGAGAAACAATAGTAAATTTGGGGACATACTCTGTAAGCACAGCATTAACTTTTCACAATATTTTATCTGAAACATTTATTAAAACTGGACAATGACATTTTTATGATTAGAAATCGTTTCATCAACCTGATTTTATTCTAAGTATATAATTATTTTTCTTTTCTGTGACGCTTATGCTAGACTCAGATCTCCTTTCAGATGCTGAATATGACTACTTTATACCTGTAGAGCATTCAAAACTTTTATTGAAATTGAAATATATTAGCTATTCAAAAATACTTAGCTTCTTGATTCTAAAACCATAGAACTTCATAAGGCTCCAGAGAAAGTTCTAATAGTTTAACTTTTAAAACATATACAGTAGTTGCATATAAAAAAGAAAACGAAATCCATGCATAAAGATGTGAATTTGAATGTTGATTTACTTACCCAGTACTAAAACCTTTGTAGCCAGAAATGCTGTTGTCATGTAAACGTTGAGTGTTAATAGAAATGCATGGAGATGATTTTTGTATGTAAGCATTTTGTAAATGTAGTACAAATCACAGTGATTCATTGTACTATCTATAAAACATTTTGATTTTCCAATCTCACAGGGAAGTAAAAAGATTTATACAGACCTATAAAATGTTTGAATGTTCTAGAGGCACAAAGCATTGCTATTCAACTTCACCAGAAATTGTACATAGTGGACATTGAATTGAAACTGAAAATTTGAAGGCATCATAATTCCCAGATGCTTCCTTCCTTTAGGAAAAAATGTTTAATGTTTTCATGCTCACCTTTTTTGATCAATAAAATAAGAACAGAACAATATTATCTGGAGTTTCTTGACTATCAAATAAAAGTGTTATGTAAAATATTGAATCTTATTTGAGCTATAGAAGATGCAAGGATCTGCTTTGTGTCTTTGATATGAATTATGTAAAAATTCAAAGAGCAGAGAATATTAAAAAATTGAGCAATATTCGCAATGCACACTTAGAAAATTTGACTTTCTTTAAAAATCCCCTAAATTCTTCACATTTGACACATAGAAGGTATAGGGGCTTTCTTAAAAATTCTCAATCTCAGCTAATGAAAAGTTCAAAAGATCTGTGAAAGCCAGTATATTGTCTATGGAAAAACAAAGTTTTCTAACCGTCAGATTCTACTCTCTATTTTTTTTCCCATTTGCTCTTAGGACTTCATTATCAGAATCCAAAGCATCATAAGTGCCAGAAAGATTACCATAATATAGCCTTATTCTGAAGTCAATGTTGGAATGAGTGAAGAAAGAAGAGAAGAAGCTGTGTGCTGGGTAACAAATCATTCTCAGAGTCTGTAGGTTAATAGGCTTTTAGAGACATAGGCTATATTTATTTGGACTCAATTTATCTTTGTTTCATGGATTAGCTGTGTACAAATCTACACCATGTGCCCTTTGTGTTTGTTTAGTGGGCTAGCTGGGGCATATTCTTGTTATGAAAACAGCAGGGTATAAGAGAACAATAGGAAATATGCAAAGTATACTAAGGCATAGGCTCTGCACTGACACCTTCTTAACTTTTTCCTACACACCCTATGTCAAAGTAAGTTGACTAAAAACAATGTCATATTTTAAAAGGTACACTCCAAATTTATGACAAAAGCTGGGGATACTAATAGGGAAATGAAGTAAAAACAGTGTTTCACAAGCTTCAAATGTGAAAGTACAAGCAACAAACAATCCATCACTATCATTGCTATTGCTGTTAGAATTTCTATTGTCCTTAGTGTTATTGTAATTCTCATTACAGACTAGGAAGTTGCAAGATGCACATACAGAATGATGATGAGGACTAGAGAACACAAAATTTAGGTACTATATTTTCCTCTGGACTGTGTTTTTCAGTCCAGAGGAAAATATAGTATTTTAAAGATTCTGTCTACACTGACGGTATAGCTCAGTGGTACAGCATTTGCTGAGCAAGCAGGAGACTTGGAGTTCAATCCTCAGTGCACGTGTGCGCACATGTGCGCACACAGACACACACACACATAAAATACATACACACAAAATAAACATATTGACTGAACTATGCTACAAAGGATAGGCAGTTGTCAAGGTTGGCCTTTATTCTGAATTTTGCACCAAACCATAGGTGGAGTTCATGGGTAATGTAGCAAGTTCTTTCTTAGTCTAGTAAAGCAAATTTGGAATATGGCACTACTAAGCAGAGGGATCCTTCTACCACAAACCAGAATATGGGTTTTAAAAAATATTTCAAAAAGAGTATGCATTTGGTGGAGATGGCTGGGTCTTCTTGACATCACATGCACTGTTTGTCTCTGGTAGAATATTAGATGGCCATAGGTTCATAGGAGAAAGATCAGTTTCTTCCCTTGAGACATTCCTAAGAAGACAAAGACTCTTACTTGTGCCTTAAATAAATTTAACACATGGCACAATTACTTCTTTTTGACTCTGTTTCAGGAAAAAAAAAAAAAAAAAACAACTAAGTGTATTTCTTAAGAGAAAATTCTGTCATTATTCTCTGCACCAGTATAGTAGTACAACAGTAAAAGAAAATGTCAAAATGAGCATCATATAATTAACTGATTTTAGAGTTTTGGTTTAAATTTCAATTTCTTAAAATGAAATTACATTGCCTTATATTTCCTTTACTACTTCAAGTGCTAAGGATGAGTTTACTTGAAAAAGCAAGTGTGAGGTAAAATCTTTTTGGTAATTTTAGTAAACAAGCCCAAAGAATTAGCTTTTTAAAATGCTAATAAATTGTATGAAGTACAAAATGTGGCAGGTTTTTCATTGTGTTGCATAATTCTTACTGTGTAGTAATATCATCTTCTTTTAAGACTCTTGTGTTTGAAAAATAATAAATTTCCTTTGAAAAATGATGTGTGTGATACTGGATAGCCAAAAGAATTTTGATGATTTTTAATCTTTCTTTTGCAATTAGCTTGCATTTTAATTGCTCAGTCAAAAACAAGTTTTCTATTGCTTAAGTTTAGAAAATAGAAGAATTTGTAATATAGTATAGAATGTCAAAATCATAATTTATTTGTTATAAAAACTGAGATTCAGGCAGCCTGTGAAGGACTACTATCATTTTTACTTATCTCCTACCATATATAAAGTAAGAATTAAACAATTTCCATCTATGTCTGGAATGGCCCACATGAAAATTACTTGTAGAGCTAACATACAGGACATAAATTTACATAACATCAACCTGCATAAACATGCATTTGTTATTTAAAGTCCACTATCAGAAAAATTAGAAATTATAGGGTTGAGGAAAAAAAAAACCTGAGCCTGGCCAGAATTTTATAATAAAAATCCTAGCTATTCTGGTAGGTTTAAAGTTATATTCTAAAATTTCATCACTTAACTGGATGTTCAAACACTTTTTCAAACATGATTTATGCCCAAAATCAATTCTGCTACTTCTTACTATAAACCAGAGGGGAAACATTGTGTAATACCTTTAAAGACTCCAGTTATAAACCGAAAAGGTAAATGTCACATTGTAATGTTAACTACATACATATATAAGATACTGAAAATAAGAGATGTTAAATGACCATTTGTATAGTTCACTCCATTGACTTAAAAAAGCTCTAAAATTGGGTTAAATATATGCAATTCTTCAAATTTGACTATAACCAATTTGAAATATATAATGTATTATCAGATTGTCAATATTGGTGGTGAAATGACGTAGGTATGGATTGAGATAGTGATAAATATCTATTCTTAAGCAGTGATTTAAATTGTGCCATGCTATCAGCAATTATTTCCTGAATTACAGTTTCCATCTAACTCTGTCTTTTCCTCTGATACTGAATGAAAGGATTGTTGGGTAAATTGTACCCTTTCAAACTTCAGTATTAGTCATTCAGTTATATTTTCCTTATAATCATATATATGAGGTAAAAAAGTATGTCCCCTTGTGGATGCCTCAGGGAGGAGCTAGTTACAATTCAGTCTATTTCTAAGAGGTTTTCCTTATTTGACCACTAAATGGCTCATTTATTAATATCATTATCATTATTTAGAAACTGTACTAATTGTGAGATTTTATATATATTCTTCAACCTTTGCATTCACTAGTCAAAAGAAAATTAGACTCATCTCCATTTAGAATATAGAATATACCCAATATATGTTTTATTCAAAGCCTGATATCAACTTTTAGATAGTTCAGTAACAATCACCATGCCACTTGCAAATTTTCTGTAATGTATTTATTGTCTGTCTTGCCACTGATAGATCTTAAATAGTAAATGAACTTTAATTTGCTGTTTACTTAGTAATTTAAGGAATTACATTATTCCTTTAAACAAAAATTCAAGTTAATGTCTTCCATGAATGCTTATGCTCATTTGTATAGATTTTAAACAGGTGAGATATGAAATGAACTAATTTTTACAGATATATATATATATATATAAATCTTTTCATTTAGTCCCTAACACTAAGCCTGCCTCATACAACCATAAAAATATACATGCCTGTATATAGCACCTATGCATACAACACCGTTCTTGTTTGATAAATAAGAATGGTCTTGTATGCATTTAGTCCCTAACACTAAGCCTGCCTCATACAACCATAAAAATATACATGCCTGTATATAGCACCTATGCATACAACACCATTCTTGTTTGATAAATACTATATATTTTTTCACATTATTATGCCATTTAAGATGTATTTCATCTTTCAATAAAAGAGATCCTTTTTCTCAATTACTTAGACAAAGTGTTGCTCATTATCTCATGCAATAAGAAATTCAGTTTTAAATCAGGTTTATTATCACAAAAACCAGATGTTCATATAACACTTGTTTTGTGTCAAGATAGTATCCAATTGTCTTTATGTATTCTCAGTATCATCCAAAAAATGCTATTGTAATTTTCATTATTGGTGAGAACATACAAGTATAGAGACTGTTGGTGTCCTCTTGAGAGTCATTCTTCCAGTACAAGTTGGGGTTTGGACTTGAGGTCAGGCATCTTGTACCATATCTGTGCTCTTAACAACTTTAGTCGAGCATGTTGGTACAGAATGCTCTTGAAGATCCAGGCCCCCTGGTTCTTGCATGTAATCACCCTAGCACATGGCTTTGTCTTCATAGTGGTAAGATGAATAATTTGTATCTAAACACAAGGTTTCAGAGAAGAAGTTAAGGGCAGAGGTGTATTTCATACCCGAGGACTTATTGTAAGCTCTCTTTCTCAATACTGGGATCTGTTCAGTCTTCATGGCTAAATTTATGCCTCTTCTCATCAGATCTAGATGTTTTTCAATTTTACAAATCAAGCCTAAACTGATCAATGTTTGGTTTGAACAACTGTAAAATAAATTATCCTCTACTAGGGATTCCTCTAGGCCATACCATTTTTATTAACATTTTGATCTTATTTCCTATTAGGGGGCCATACTCACATGATCTTTTGTTTCTGTCATTTACATTGAAAAAGAAAAATATCTTCTATTGCACAAACAACAGCTCTGGGTCTTTTTTGCCTATAGATAATAAAAATTGGCCCTTTCTATGACACTTCTACATCCTTTATTAATGATTTCAAACTCTCTGTGAAAATAAATGTATTCTGGGATCTCTTAAGGGATATAGTTTGAGATAAGCAGGTACATATGATGAATCTGCTCTATAATCACTTTCTTGATAACTGTTAAGATTTGTTGCTCTATATCCTCTGAGATGCTTTACTAAAATAACAATTTTGATACTTCATCACACAATTTAAATCGACTTTCTGGAGGTGAAGACTGGGGATTAGTTCTTTTTAGATAGCACTTCAGTCACTTTCATGTACACCTAACTTTATTAAAGATGTGATACCACTGTATTCTTTGTGTCTAATTCACAGGATAAACAATCATAACTCTTCCACCACTGCTGAAACAAGTATACCTGCTCTACTTGTTCAAGAACTGCCTATTGAGTGTAGATTAACTATCAGATACTCATTTAAAAATAAGAAGAACAACAATAGAATCTTCATAAAAAGCTACTGTTTTTTGCAATTGAACTTTACTGAAAAAATATTAGTTTTCTTGGTTTAGTATCCTCAAAACTGTTTCCACAATTCTTTCCAAGTTTCAGCTGGGAACAAACATTATCCTCAAGTTCAATGTGTTAGGAATTTCTAGAATATGCTAGAAACTTATTCTGGTTTTGTATTTAGAAACTTTCAGTAATTGTTCATAGTGATGAACAAGTGGTTTAAAACTTGCAGGGAAACATACTCAGTAATGACCATAAAACCTATTTAAGAGCTAGAATCAAAATAATTATATTTTAGTTTGGAGTTCACCTTTTCTAAGATTGTAGTTGTGTGTGATATGATACTCTTTAAATATATTTGTAGATATTATTTGATCATTTGCCTTCATCTGAAAAATCAGAGTTTTGAGGTTATGCTGTTCTTGTTTATTTTGGTGTTTTTCCTCTTTCAATGTCCAGAAGAGGTCAAAATTAATCAGCTTATCCCAAAGTTCTTGATGATCACTTGCTATTCTTTTTTTTTTCCTATAAAAACAGTGCCTTGGTTATCTAAAGACTTAGACCCTGTTTTCTTCATGAAACACAAGAAAATTTACCTGCTCATTCTTTCATGCCATAAGTTAGAATTTCTATATATTAACAAAATCTAAGATTATATATATATATATATATATATATATATATATATATATATATATATATATATATATAAACATATAACATCAAAATCTCTACATTACTATGAAGTTTCATGATCAGCAGATTTTTCTAGAACTAATTTTTGTTATGATCAGAGATTTTAGATGTAAGTGAATGAAAACTATTCCAGTGATAAACAGGATATGTATATGAACAAATACATGAGTGTGTATATAGAACATGCATGTGTATGTGCATATGTGCATGTGCAGGTGTGTTAGTATGTGTAAAGTGCATTAAGCAACGGATACACATTTTTAGAGACTAGAGAACAAAACTCAATCTACGGTTCTTGAAGCTGCTGGTATTACATTTGTAAGTGTAGTACTATAAAATTGACCTAAAGAATCAAAAATGATAAAATTGATACTGATGTTAGGTCTTGGATTTATTAAAACTATCAATTCATTTAACAAATAATTACTTGCCTGTATCTGAAACTCAACTTTGCCAACATTAATAAGCCCACACATGGATATCCTTTGCCTCAAACACTAGCAAAATGGAATCAACAGGGAGTCCACTTCATCAAGTTGCATTCTTCTGCATTTAAGTTTTGCACAAGTGATTGTGATTGAAGTTGCCTAGCTTGCATGCATATAAATTAGCTTCAATGGTAGCTAGAAAAGATCCTCTGTGCTCTGTGTCTTCCTCCTGGGAAAAGAGACTCATATGCATGGAAATTTTAAAAAGATAGCAAGGATATTCAAAGACCAAGAATGCATAATCGAGTCCGTCTGCAATCTTGCATGTCTGAATTCATGATAAATTTTTCTGCAGTCTCTAGAAATGAAAACTGGAATCTATTGTGACCTACTAACAGCTGCTTCCCAGGGTATGTTCCTTAGTAAGCCTCCACCACTTACTTATTCTGAAGTTCTCCTGCATTTTGGGCACCTGGATCCCTAATGCATACACATTAGTGACTGCTGAGCACCTACTCCTCCACAAAAGTCTGGAGGTGACCAGCTGCTTTGTCTGGCAACACTGGAGCAACTCCAGCCCAATCAATCAGCCAACTTCTCTGTTGTCCTGTAGATTAAGCAAAATCTCTGAATAAAACTGAATCATTGACAAGATTATTCTTCCCTGGTTTTCTCCCTCAGTCCCAGAGTGTCATACAGAATTTCTTTATATACTATAGTTGCTCTTTAATCATAGTTAGAAATTATCTACATTAATCCTCCTCTGCTTAATGTAATGCATGATTTCTATCTCCTGATCAAATTCATATTGCTATTCCACACATCCTAGATATTTACTTCCCTTTGTCTCCTCTTTCTTCTTTCTTTGCTTTCAAATTTCAATCTGGAAGACTTTAGTAGGGAGTTACAAAAAAAAAAATGGTAAAAGAAGCAACTCCCACAAAAAAAATACACTCAATTAATAAATTCATTAAATGACATAAAACTCCATGGCATTCAAAAAGTGCAAATTATTAAACAAGTTCCTATTTGGTTTAGATTGGTGTTGTTTAATACATTGACCATAAATAATTAATAATAAATATATTTTAATGTCAGTTTTTCTGTCACACTAGCCATATTTCAGTGTTCATTAGCCACATATGATCACATTATGGATGGCAAAGATCTCAAACATTCCAATATTTTTAAAAATTCCATTGGAAGAAGATGGGTTTGTAAATTTATTTCTTTCCTCCTTCCTTCCTCCCTCCCTTCCTTCCTTCCTTCCTTCCCAGGCAATTAAATACAGGGCCACTCTACCCATGAGATACATCCTCAGTTCTATGTATCTATCTGTCTGTCTATCTATCTACCTATCTATCTATCTATTTATTTTATGATAGGTTTGTGCTAAGTTGCCCAGACTGGCCTGGACTAGCAAATTTTATGCTTCAGTATCCCACACTGTTGGGGTTATAAATATTGCCAAATTGTGGTTTACTGTTGGCAGACAATTAAAAATTAGTCATTTTCATGATAACACAAGGAGACTCTTAGAGAAGAGAAAGGGGATCATAGAGAGTGTGGAGGACAGGGTATGAAGAAGTGGATTTGATCAAAGTATGTTGGATGCATGTACAAATATGTTACTATGAAACCCTTTATTTCATGTAATTAATATGCCTCAATAAAAAATAAGTCTTTTCAGTGTTAGACAAAGGGCATTTTATGTTTTTCTCATAACAAAAATATTCATATATATTTACTTAGCCTTTCATTTTCCACAAAGTATTGATGAAGAAACACTTTTAAGTATACAGAAAAATATACAAGCTGTAATACATGCCATTTCATAATATAAAGATGCAAGTGAATTATTAAAGTAAGTGATCACAAAAAGGAATATCATTTAACAAATTATTATCAAAAGGAAGTTAAATGAAACTACTAAATTAATTTAGAGGTGTATTTGATAAAAATATAGAATATATTTATGATATATACAATTGAAGAATATACTTTATAAAATACATAGTACTAGATATACCAGTCAATAATTTATGTCTACATACCTTTAAGGGAGAGAGCAGAAAAAATATTAAAATAGTCACAATGAATGATTATACTTCTGTGGTTGGAATAAAGATAGTTTTTTTAATGCTTTTGTTAATTTTATTTATTTATTTATTTTTAATTTTTTATTGTTGGTTGTTCAAAACATTACATAGTTCTTGATATATCATATTTCACACTTTGATTCAAGTGGGTTATGAGCTCCCATTTTTACCCCATATACAGATTGCAGAATCACATCATTTACACATCCATTGATTTACATATTGCCATACTAGTGTCTGTTGTGTTCTGCTGCCTTTCCTATCCTCTACTATCCCCCCTCCCCTCCCCTCCCCTCCCCTCTTCTCTCTCTATCCCCTCTACTGTCATTCATTTCTCCCCCTTGTATTATTTTTCCCTTTCCCCTCACTTCCTCTTGTATGTACTTTTGTATAACTCTGAGGGTCTCCTTCCATTTCCATGCAATTTCCCTTCTCTCTCCATTTCCCTCCCACCTCTCATCCCTGTTTAATGTTAATCTTCTTCTCCTGCTCTTCGTCCCTACTCTGTTCTTAGTTACTCTCCTTATATCAAAGAAGACATTTGGCATTTGTTTTTTTAGGGATTGGCTAGCTTCACTTAGCATAATCTGCTCTAATGCCATCCATTTCCCTGCAAACTCTATGATTTTGTCATTTTTTAATGCAGAGTAATACTCCATTGTGTATAAATGCCACATTTTTTTTTTAATCCATTCGTCTATTGAAGGGCATCTAGGTTGGTTCCACAGTCTTGCTATTGTGAATTGTGCTGCTATGAACATTGATGTAGCAGTGTCCCTGTAGCATGCTCTTTTTAGGTCTTTAGGGAATAGACCAAGAAGGGGAATAGCTGGGTCAAATGGTGGCTCCATTCCCAGCTTTCCAAGAAATCTCCATACTGCTTTTCAAATTGGCTGCACCAATTTGCAGTCCCACCAGCAATGTACAAGTGTACCCTTTTCCCCACATCCTCGCCAGCACTTGTTGTTGTTTGACTTCATAATGGCTGCCAATCTTCCTGGAGTGAGATGGTATCTTAGGGTGGTTTTGATTTGCATTTCTCTGATTGCTAGACATGGTGAGCATTT
Source organism: Marmota flaviventris (assembly GCF_047511675.1). Classification (NCBI taxonomy): domain Eukaryota; kingdom Metazoa; phylum Chordata; class Mammalia; order Rodentia; family Sciuridae; genus Marmota; species Marmota flaviventris. The sequence goes on along the minus strand of NC_092503.1, from coordinate 92,346,185 downwards.
TTTCATGTACTTCTTGATTGATTGTATGTCCTCCTCTGAGAAGTGTCTGTTCAGATCCTTGGCCCATTTGTTGATTGGGTTGTTTGTTCTCTTATTGTCTAATTTTTTGAGTTCTTTGTATACTCTGGATATTAGGGCTCTATCTGAAGTGTGAGGAGTAAAGATTTGTTCCCAGGATGTAGGCTCCCTATTTACCTCTCTTATTGTTTCTTTTGCTGAGAAAAAAATTTTTAGTTTGAGTAAGTCCCATTTGTTGATTCTAGTTATTAACTCTTGTGCTATGGGTGTCCTATTGAGGAATTTGGAGCCCGACCCCACAGTATGTAGATCGTAGCCGACTTTTTCTTCTATCAGACGGCGAGTCTCTGGTTTGATATCAAGCTCCTTGATCCATTTTGAATTAACTTTTGTGCATGGCGAGAGAAAGGGATTCAGCTTCATTTTGTTGCATATGGATTTCCAGTTTTCCCAGCACCATTTGTTGAAGATGCTATCCTTTCTCCATTGCATGCTTTTAGCCCCTTTATCAAATATAAGATAGTTGTAGTTTTGTGGATTGGTTTCTGTGTCCTCTATTCTGTACTATTGGTCCACCCGCCTGTTTTGGTACCAGTACCATGCTGTTTTTGTTACTATTGCTCTGTAGTATAGCTTGAAGTCTGGTATCGCTATACCACCTGATTCACACTTCCTGCTTAGCATTGTTTTTGCTATTCTGGGTCTTTTATTTTTCCATATGAATTTCATGATTGCTTTCTCTATTTCTACAAGAAATGCCGTTGGGATTTTGATTGGCATTGCATTAAACCTATAGAGAACTTTTGGTAATATCGCCATTTTGATGATGTTAGTTCTGCCTATCCATGAACAGGTTATATTTTTCCATCTTCTAAGATCTTCTTCTATTTCTCTCTTTAGGGTTCTGTAGTTTTCATTGTATAAGTCTTTCACCTTTTTTGTTAGGTTAATTCCCAAGTATTTTATTTTTTTTGAAGATATTGTGAATGGAGTGGTTGTCCTCATTTCCATTTCAGAGGATTTGTCGCTGATATACAGGAATGCCTTTGATTTATGCGTGTTGATTTTATATCCTGCCACTTTGCTGAATTCATTTATTAGCTCTAATAGTTTCTTTGTAGAGCCTTTTGGGTCTGCTAGGTATAGAATCATGTCACCTGCAAATAGTGATAATTTAAGTTCTTCTTTTCCTATTTTGATGCCTTTAATTTCTTTCGTCTGTCTAATTGCTCTGGCCAGTGTTTCGACAACTATGTTGAACAGAAGTGGAGAGAGAGGGCATCCCTGTCTTGTTCCAGATTTTAGAGGGAATGCCTTTAATTTTTCTCCATTCAGAATGATGCTAGCTTGAGGCTAAGCATGGATTGCTTTTACAGTATTGAGGTATGTTCCTGTTATCCCTAGTTTTTCTAGAGTTTTGAACATAAAGGGATGCTGTACTTTGTCAAAAGCTTTGTTCGCATCTATCGAGATGATCATATGGTTCTTATTTTTAAGTCTATTGATGTAGTGAATAACATTTATTGATTTCCATATATTGAACCAGCCTTGCATCCCAGGGATGAATCCTACTTGATCATGGTGCACAAGTTTTTTGATATGTTTTTGTATCCGATTCGCCAGAATTTTATTGAGGATTTTTGCATCTAGGTTCATTAGAGATATTGGTCTGTAGTTTTCTTTCTTTGAAGTGTCTTTGTCTGGTTTAGGTATCAGGGTGATGTTGGCCTCGTAGAATAAATTTGGAAGTTCTCCCTCTTTTTCTATTTCCTGAAGTAGCTTGAAAAGTATTGGTATTAGTTCCTCTTTAAAGGTTTTGTAAAACTCTGCTGTATACCCATCCGGTCCTGGGCTTTTCTTAGTTGGTAGTCTTTTGATGGTTTCCTCTATTTCCTCAATTGATATTGGTCTGTTTATGTTGTCTATATCCTCGTGACTCAATCTGGGCAGATCATATGACTTAAGAAATTTATCGATGCCTTCACTATCTTCTAATTTATTGGAGTATAAGGATTCAAAATAATTTTTGATTATCTTCTGTATTTCTGAAGTGTCTGTTGTGATATTGCCTTTTTCATCCCGTATGCTACTAATTTGAGTTCTCTCTCTTCTTCTCTTCGCTAGCATGGCTAAGGGTCTGTCGATTTTGTTTATTTTTTCAAAGAACCAACTTTTAGTTTTGTCAATTTTTTCAATTGTTTCTTTTGTTTCAATTTCATTAATTTAAGCTCTGATTTTAATTATTTATTGCCTTCTACTTCTTTTGCTGTTGTTTTGCTCTTCTTTTTCTAGGATTTTCAGATGAAGTATGAGATCATTTATTTGTTGGTTTTTTCTTTTTTTAAGGAATGAGCTCCAAGCAATGAATTTTCCTCTTAGAACTGCTTTCAATGTGTCCCCTAGATTCCGATATGTTGTGTCTGTGTTTTCATTTATCTCTAAAAATTTTTTAATTTCCTCCTTGATGTCTTCTATAACCCATTGATCATTCAGTAACCTATTGTTCATTCTCCAAGTGATGTATGCTTTTTCCTTACTTCTTTATTGTTGATTTTCAGTTTCATTCCATTATGATCAGATAAGATGCATGGTATTATCTCTACTCCTTTATATTGTCTAAGAGTTGCCCTGTGACATAATGTATGATCTATTTTTGAGAAGGATCCATGTGCTGCTGAGAAAAAAGTGTAACTGCTTGATGTTGGGTGGTATATTCTATATATGTCAATTAAGTCTAGGTTATTAATTGTGTTATTGAGTTCTATAGTTTCCTTATTCAACTTTTGTTTGGAAGATCTGTCCAGTGGTGAGAGAGGTGTGTTGAAGTCTCCCATGATTATTGTATGGTGGTCTATTAGACTCTTGAACTTGAGAAGAATTTGTTTGATGAACATAGCTGCACCATTGTTTGGGGCATATATATTCATGATTGTTATGTCTTGTTGGTGTATGGTTCCCTTAAGCAGTATGTAGTGTCCCTCTTTATCCCTTTTGATTAACTTTGGCTTGAAATCTATTTTATTTGATATGAGTATGGACACTCCTGCTTGTTTCTGAAGTCCATATGAGTGATATGATTTTTCCCAACCTTTCACCTTCAGCCTATGTATGTCTTTTCCTATCAAATGCGTCTCCTGTAGGGTCTTGTTTTGTGATCCATTCTACTAGCCTGTGTCTCTTAATTGGTGAGTTTAAGCCATTAACATTTAGGGTTATTATTGAGATATGGGTTGTTCTTCCAGCCATATTTGTTTATTTCTGTTACTAAACATGGTTTGTTTTCCTCTTTGATTATTTTTCCCCCTTTACTGTCCTACCTCCCACTGTTGGTTTTCATTCTTATTTTCCATTTCCTCTTCCTGTAATGTTTTGCCGAGGATGTTTTGAAGAGATGGTTTTCTAGCTGCAAATTCTTTTAACTTTTGTTTATCGTGGAAGGTTTTAATTTCATCTTCCATCCTGAAGCTTAATTTCGCTGGATACACAATTCTTGGTTGGAACCCATTTTCTTTCAGTGTTTGAAATATGTTATTCCAGGATCTTCTAGCTTTCAGAGTCTGTGTTGAAAGATCAGCTGTTATCCTGATTGGCTTACCCCTAAATGTAATCTGCTTCCTTTCTCTTGTAGCTTTTAAAATTCTCTCCTTATTCTGTATGTTGGGCATCTTCATTATAATGTGTCTAGGTGTGGATCTCTTATGATTTTGCACATTCGGCGTCCTGTAGGCTTCTAGGATTTGGGATTCTGTCTCATTCTTCAAGTCTGGGAAGTTTTCTCGTATTATTTCATTGAATAGATTGCTCATTCCTTTGGTTTGGAGTTCTATACCTTCCTGTATCCCAATGACTCTTAAGTTTGGTCTCTTTATGTTATCCCATATTTCTTGGATGTTCTGCTCATGGTTTCTTAACAGTCTTGCTGAGCTGTCTATGTTCTTTTCAAGTTGAAATACTTTGTCTTCATTGTCTGATGTTCTATCTTCTAAGTGTTCTATTCTGCTGGTAGTATTCTCCATTGAGTTTTTAAGTTGGTTTATTGCTTCCTGCATTTCTAGAATTTCTGTTTGTTTGTTTTTTATAACCTCTATCTCCCTGTATAGTTGATCCTTTGCTGAATTCTTTATCTGACATTCCATCTGCTGCAGCTGTTACCTCTTCTAAAGTTGAGTTGACCTGCATTGCTTGTGGTCCTTTCTTTACTTGTCTTTTCATACTGTTTGTGTTTCTTTCTGCTTGATGAAACTGTTGTGTTTTTGAAAATTTTCCCCCTATATATTTATATTGCTCTTGTATAGTTGAAAAGTCTCCCTTGCAGGGTCGGGCAGCGGTCTGCCTACCTTGCAGGCGCGGGTGGCAACTCTGCTCTGCCCCTCCTCCAATTGGTGTGAGGTGTCTACCATGCCCGCGGACCCCTGGGCCTGTTCTGGCGGTCGGTCGCAGGTCTGCCTACCTTGCAGGCGCGGACGGCGGCTCTGCTCTGCCCTTACTCCAATTGGGGTGTCGTGACTACCACGCCGGCAGGTCACTGGGCCTGTTCCAGGCGCGGGCCGCGGCTCTGCTCTGCCCCCCCTCCAATTGGTGTGACTTTTCTACCACACCTGTGGACCGCTGGGCCTGGTCCAGGCGCGGGCGAAGGCTCTGCTCTGCTCCTACTCCAAATGGGGTGACATGTCTGTCGCACCGGCAGGCCACTGAGCCTGTCCCGCTGGTCGGTCGCAGGTCTGCCCACCTTTCAGGCACGGGTGGCGGCTCTGCTCTGCCCCTACTCCAATTGGGGTGTGGTGACTACCACACCGGCAGGTCGCTGGGCCTGTTCCTGGCGCAGGTGAAGGCTCTGTTCTGCCCCTACTCCAGTTGGGGTGACATGTGTACCACGCTGGCAGGCCGCTGGGCCTGATCCGCTGGTCTGTCGCAGGTCTGCTTACCTTGCAGGCGCGGGCGGCGGCTCTGCCCTGCCCCTCCTACCACACCCACGGACCGCTGCGCCTGATCTGCAGGTTGGTTGCAGGTCTGCCCACCTGCGGGTGCGGGTGGCGGCTCCGCTCCGCCCCCTCTCCAATTGGGGTCACGCGACCACCACGCCGGCGAGCCGCTGGGCCTGCTCCGGGCGCTGGCGGCGGCCCCGCTCCTCCCCTCTGGCTGGAGGACAAAGCGAGAGAGACTCCGGTGTCTGTGACTCACCCTCCCTACCAGGAGACCAACTGTTTCTGTCGCCGCTGGTATTGATGAAGTTCTCTCCTCCGCCGCTTTCTGATGACATCAGATCTCTGCCATGTTGGTATCCTATGCGAATGGCAGCATTTCGTTCCCTTTGCCGGGTGACCAAAGCAACGTGTGAGTCCTGACCGGCCCTCACAGGCCCCGTCTCAGTCCTGTTGCCACTGCCCATGAAGGCTCGGTTGGTATTTACCTCCACAGTACTCAGCAGGACCCGGACCGAGAAGCAGTTTCCGAGGGCTCCTTAGCCCTGGGCCAGAGCAGTTCCGGGAGCCGGAACTCGGCTGCTCCGTGCTAGGTGTATGCTCTGATAAGAGCAGGCTCCAAGAAGCAGTTTCCATGGGTTATTTAGCACTGAGCCTGAGTAATTTGTCTGCAAGCCACAGGCGAATGGCAGCCTGAAATTACCTGTTCTATGGCTGAATGAGCTGCAATCAGTCAAAAAAAACGTTAATTTTAAATTTAAAGATTTTTTTCCAGTTAACATGCACTACTTGTGAAATCAATGGGTCATAATTTAAAATTTGGTTACTTTATTCTCATAGAATGGACTTTTGGACATACACACTATGAACATTTGTTTCTCATTAAGAAGAAATACTCATGAATTTTTTTGCTTGTACTTGTTACTGCCATTATTTCTAACTTTAGGGTTAAAATGATCACAGTAGTACATCTCACATATAATAGTTCCCCGAGTAAATTAGAAACTTGATAAATGGGCATAAAATTTAGTTAAAATAAGTTTGTTGCAGTTTATTAACTCACAAATACCAAGAAAAATGTACTACTATCTGCACTATTGGGACATGTTTTATGGAGTTGCACAATCTTAGATTAATAGTTGCTCCATTTCCTTGAAAGATGTTAGTTTACACTTTTGGGTTGACTTCCTTTTTCAGGAAATACTTTAGAAGATCTCCATGTCTTTGGGGGAGACGTGGCATCTGACCTTTCGTTTCATTTAAGCATAACTTTGTCTCCTCACATACACTCAATTAAATGCTTGGTTCTTTCTCCTTTCCATTATTGTCATCAATAACACTAGAAACTCCCATCTTCATTTTCACAGGTAATTGAATTGGTGAATTATTTTCACATTAATCTGGATTTTTTTTTTAATGATCGTTCCCTTCAATGCAACTTCCAACCTTAATGTTTTTTTATCTATTTCCCATAATTAAATTGGACATGATTTCTTAGAATCTTGAAAGTAGAAGATTGGAAAACACCACTGCTTCCCATGAGGTCAATGAAGTTTAGTGCACTTTATTTTTGCAAATAAATTCCTACTTGTCTTATTTTATGCCCTCTTAAGAAACTGGAACTGTTGAATGTGAGGATAGTTTTCAAATCTTTCTTTTCACATTCACTTCTTCCAATAGCAATCCATGGTATAAATAACACATAACTGAAAGAAATTCAAAAGGACTGCATAAGCCATGGGATTTTGTACCTTACAACAGTTACAAAATGAACAAAATATATTTATGTATGTTCTTTAAGAGTTAATGAGATATTAACATTTGATAAACGTCCTTACAATTATAGTTGGTTATTTCAGTTGGTTGGAATGTAGTTCCCTGGAAAAAAACACATAACTAATTTTATTGAAGTCATTCTTTCTCAAAAAATTAACAATAATAATAATTACATATGCAGTAAATATAGAAAAAGAACCCAAAGTGTATTTTTAATATTTTTGTTTTCTAAGTGCAAATTTAGTTTACTCATGAAGTATTTGGATGAATTTGAAAAAAACTCTGTGTGTAAAATTTTCATTTACAATTCTAATTGTTTCAAAAGAACAAATCAAGAATAATGAAATGCCAATAATTATTAAATTACTATCTATATTAATCTTGTTGTTTAGAAGAGAGGAATGTCAAATGATTTACTTGGATTGTCAAATATGCTATGTAAATGCTGATATATAATTCACCCAGGAAACTCTAAGTAAAATGATGTGGCTAGGGTAGAGGATGCATGTCACAGTTAAGTAGGAAATGAGATTGTTAAATTAGTCAAGGGTTATAAATTGATATTGTGTCCAGACCATAACTTTGCAAGTTCTTTCTCATTGGTTGATTGATTGCTTTATTTATTTATTTATTCCTTCAATGGTTATTTATTGAGTCTCTCATATAACATGTATTGTACCCAGCACTGAGAACACAACATGAGGAAGAAAAACTCAAGGCATGTTGTCAGAATCCCTGTGGCTGTATTTTCAATATCTTACAAAAGAGAAACTGAAAACTACAGTGGAAAACCACTGGCTACATGTATATCCAATGCCACTAAGGAAAGCATAAACAACACTGTTTTTAGAGATTTTTAATAGTTTTGCTCTCTCACATGTAAGTAGTTGTAAAAGTTCCCAACATTGATCAAAATGTCAAGTATTTTTACTTATACTTTAAAATAGTCATTTTTATGTTACCAGTCTTGTAGTCTTATCGATTTGCTCAAAGTACAATTTAGGTAAATTAAATAAATTTATAAAGTGTTTGCTTAATTTTGGTAGTTTGGTCTTTCAAGTACAGGTCTATCTTGCTTTTAAAGAGTAATTGTGATGAATTTAAGGAAATAGTTAAAATGTTTTCTACATTGCTGAACTTCTTTCCTGTCAGAAAAACATAGAATTTTATCTCAATACTTTCTAGGATTTCCTATATGTTTATTTTTGTCATGTCCAGGTCAATTGAGGCTTAATCATCTACATCACATCAAATTGCTTGAAAGGAAAGCATCTGTTTCCTCTCCTCCCCTTCCCTCTTCTCCTCTCCTTTTCTGTTTTTCTGCCTCTTTCTCCACCCCCACCCAATTAATAATATTTTTGCTTATATATCTCACTGAGCCATTAAATCTCTAACATTAGGTTTGTGATTACTTTTTTAAAAGACAACATGTTTGTAAATATGTTTCAAAGAAAAAATATTTCAAGGTCTATTATACAGAAGAACTGCATGATTAGTCATATGATGAATTAGATAACTCTTAATCTGAGAATAGCTGCACTTTTAAAATCAAGTCTTTGGTTTTTATCCTTTGTCAGATTTTTAGTTATTGCATTAGCTTTTAAAGAAATGAATTACTGTGTATCTTGTGATAACTAGAATATACGTCATTTGAATATCTGAATCAATTATGATTCACTATAAGTAAAGTTGGCTTTGGAACTTGAGTTGCCATAACAATCCAATGACTTCAAAACTTTTGATATTATATATATGTTTAATTGTGCTTTTTCATAGTTACAGTATTGAAACACAGAATCATTTATATACAAATCCTTAAAAATGATGTCTGTTGCTTAAACTTTAGACTTTTGAATTATGAAAATAGGTATTGAACCACGTAATTATTTTAAATATTATTACTTAATATCCAATAATATTTATGATAAAGTTAAGTAATGAAGACTTGTAGAAAAGAGCTTTTTCCATTCTTTAATTATTTCTAATTGCTGTCACTGATCATGAGCACTTTGAAAACTTCCACTATAAAACAGTATCCTCTTTAAGTATCTTGACAGTAGTATAGAATGTAACCAATAATGATACATAATGAAAAATATTAGAGAAGGCACATTTGTAATGTTGTCAGATATAACAGAAATTGATTTTTTTTATTTAAAAGATGATGTTCTGGATAAAAACACATTATTAAAGCTCAAAAGAACTTATAGTAGTGTTTTTTTTTTCCACAGATTAAACTAAAATGCTATAATTTTACATAAATTTGTATCTTTCAAACACAGGAATATGTTTGATTGTTCATATATTTTGCATTTTTACAAAATTCAGAGTAATCCTTGCCCAGATTAAAATTATTAACTTCTACTCGAAATTCTATCATCAGCAGACTCCAAAATTTTTTTACAAATGCTTTTCTAACACTCCTTTCTTGGGTCAGTAGTAAATCCAGTTGATATGTCAATAAAGTTAACTTAGCTTGGTCAATGGGTTTTTGACCCATTGTCTTTGGATGTGGGAAGGGAAATATTAGAAACTAACTATATGGTTGAAGTCACATAAAATCATTAACTTAGTATGTGTCAAGTATTAAAGTTCCAATGAAGAAATTTCAATTCAATGAACTCAGTAATTTTTTTTATTCTATCAACCTTATCTAATGTTTAATACCATCCCAGTACAGGTAGGTGAGAAGCAATTTCCTGTCGTTATTGATAATTTTTCTGGCAAATATCCTCAACCATGTTTTCTTCCTTCTTCCATTCTATGGTCTTCCATATCACTAACTTTCTACTTGAGTTTTGATATCCACCTTTGCCCTCTCTGAATCACATATTCTGAAGTTGCCAAAGAAGGTAAGAAAACTAAGTTTACAATGGGCCATTCATAGTCAAGTCCACAAAATTCTACTTCACATAGAAACCCAGCTATTATCATCCATTAAGTTTCTATCTGATGAAATATATTTTAAAATATTTGAGACTTTCCTTCCTCTATTGTCATGGAAGACTTTATTTTCATTGAGAAATAGAAAGCTTTGACTAGAACTTTTCCAATGAGAAAATTTTCAAAGTTATGTATGTGTATGTGTATTACATTTGTTTGTTCCCATAAATAAAATATCTCTGCTATTTAAAAAATCCAGTCCCTCTATAAGCAATGATGTCAAGAAAAAAATTACCTAAAAACTAAAAAAATTAAAATTTGAAAAATACAATTTTGGAATGTTTTCTTTTTAAACAGCTTGTGCAATGCTATCATCTTCTGATTCATTTTTTGAGAGGTAGAATTTCAGTTTACATAATGATGGAAAGCAAACTAATGGTTTATTTTTCCTTCAATTTGAAATTAGGCTTTCTAAATTTTTCTTAAAAAACAACTTTCAAAAAAGGAAATGAGTATCTAAAAATTCAGGACATGACATTGTAGTGTCAGTAAATACAAGTTAAGACTGCCTCAGTAAATATAAAATATATAATATAGGGTATATGTGATGATGAAAAAGACCTTAATTTTCTGAGTTAAAATTATTTTTCCTTAGTATGAAGATCTCACCGTCAATTGAAACATTAGTTATTATATATAGTTACAGTCACTGTAATATATAAGATTGAATGTATGATTGTCCAATTGAAAAATGCTACTTTTAGAAAGTTATCCTACCAGTCATACTATTTAATTGGTAATATTGATATAAAGGACTGATTTTTTTTCATTTATCACAATTAACCTATTTTTAGTTGTTTTATTACATGCCTAAGAGTTCCTTAAAGCCAAATTATAATTTTACTTTGTTGTTAATAAACCAAAGGCTTTACTAGTCATAGGATATTACCTTAATTTGTAATCACTTGGACAATTTTCATCATTTAAATGTATCTCTAACATATGCATTTCAGGTATATGTGTTTACCCATTGATACACAGGCACAAGTACTGGAATCTGGGCTGCCCTCTGAAAACCTGTTTGTATTTTAAGTATTTTTGTGTTTTTATTATTTGTTTCTGTTTGAAGTATTTTTAAAATTTAAGTTAATGTTAAACTAACAAAAATGAAACATAAAGGTACATATTTATGAGGAACAATGTGATTTTTGATACATGTATTCATTGTGTAGTGTATAAGTTACATTAAACATATGTATCTCCACAAACGTTTATCATTTCTTTAAAGTGTTTTATTTCTCTTTTTATTATACAATGTAGACTAAAATAAGAGGGATGGAATGTGTATAGGAGTAAACAAATATATACTCCTGATAATATATTAATTTATATGCATATAATTTCATCCTTAGGGTATTTTTGATGATGAAGAATACCTTAACTTTCTGAATTAAAATTATTTTTCCTCAGTATGAAGATATTCCTGTCAATTGAAACATTAGTTATAGTTATAGTCACTGTATAAATCAGATTTGATTGGCACTAAGTAGGGATACAAAGGTGTGAAAACATTAATATTGTGATAAGTCTCTTCTCTCTATTAATATATAAGCAGATATGGAAGGAAAAATCATGTTTGAAAATGACTTTCAATCTTATTTTTTATATCAAATATAATCATAGATGTTCATCTCTAAAAATTTTAAATCTTACCCAGAATTATGAAGCATAACATAAATATTTCAGTTATTAAGAAGTCTATACCAAAATAACACTCAATAATCTTCATTTCACTCTTTCCTTCTGTGTCAGCTAAAAACAAATATTCTAAAAAAAATGGTAGCCATGGGAATAGCAACTATTTTTAGTAAAGAAAGTGTTGTTTTATGACAGTATGGTGTATTTTGAAAAGTATAAAGTACAGACTAGGGCTGTTGATTATATCACACCAGAAAGCAATGATTCTATCACAAATAATATTTTTGTCATTATTTTTGTCATGGGATCCCGAGGCCAAATGATACAAAAAGTGAGACCCAGAGACCACAGTTGATTGAACAGGTACAATACCAGTAACGGACTAACATTCACTGTATTCCCTCTGACATAATCTCTAGAGGAACACACAGACAGAATTGGGTTGATAAATATTTCAAATAACCATTATCTAGTAGTTCTGAGAGCTTCTTATTGATAATATCAAGGGCTTTAGGGAAGTGTTCTGCATAATAAGTGTGCAAGTACAGATATAGAAAGGTCTTTGAAGGATAATGCTTTTTATTATAACAGATGGGTTATAGGAAAGATAGTAGTTTGCCAGAGATTAAAACTCTGCCAACTCTTCGAGTCAGAATGTTAGATTTTAAGTTAATCAGAATATTTGAGAAGACATCCAAACATAGAAACACCTGAAACTTCAACACTGAATACATTTGCATAAATCACATTCAAGGAGTCATCTAATTTTATAATACACAACTCAGTAATACTCATACTAAGGCCTGTAGAGGAGATAGATCACTAGCCTTTGATTAAAGGGTTATAATTTTGTATAGTTGGATGATCATCTTAATGAAACTTGGTATATTGACCCTGGAAGATTTTATGCAAGGTAAGAGGAAGCATAATAATAGGAAATAAATATAAAACCTATAATATCTTCTTGTTGCACAGATTTGGTAGGTAAGTTGTTTCACATATTCAACTTTTATTTCCTGATTATTTAGCAAGCCAAATATATTTAATCAGAAAACTGTCATTTTAAACAAGTTTATGGAACTATCTATGAAAAGGCTCAATCTGTAAAAATTAATGAAGAGCTCAGTGATGGCCATTCACTAAAAATGAGAAGGAAGTTTCCAGGCTCTTACCTAAGCTTTGTAAATAGAACTGGAATTTTATCATTTTGGCATTCTCTGTACTTTTGCTTTGAAGTGATTTACCATAAATGTGTGTTGCCATATGTTTACAAGGTATGTTTTCAATCAATCATTATTTAATAATAGGTCTTCCTTTTATTATTATTATGCAACATAACAGCTAATAAAAAATTAAACATTTAAGTAGATTTAATTCAACTGAGTTTTATCACTTTATATATATGCACATATTTAATATATTTTATATACATATAATAAATGATATGTGTATAAATAATATTATACATATAAATATGCATAAATACATTCAATATTTTAAGAATTAGGAATCATTCTTACTAATATCTGGCAACAATATAATTTTCAAACAATTAGTGATTTTTTATAGTAACTATATTTTATTATGAATTTATAACACTAAATGAGGCAACTTTTTATTATATGTATATGTACCTACACACTTCACCTACCAACCTAACTACTTGCTTGACAGATTGCTTTATCTAAGGCAGTGACCATAGTGGTTATAACTGAAGAAAATAAATAGACCAATCTAAAAATAGTCATGTGAACTTAATAAACCTTTCTCAAAATAAGAAATCTATGTTCAACAAGCTTATGAAAAAAAAAATCAATAAAATTAAAATTCAGGGAAATGCAAACCAACACCATAATGAGGTATTATCTTACCGTAGTTACATGGCTATTTTAAAAAATACAAAAAATAAGAAGTGCTGATAAAGATGTACAGAAAACAGAACTCTCAAATATTAATGGTGTTAATGTAAGTTAGTAGATTCACTATGGAAAACAATATCACTATTGTGTATATATTTAAAGAAAATAAAATTTTATATTAAAGAGATATCTAACCTTTCATATTTATTAAAGCCCTATTTATAATAGCCAAAACATAAAATTATCTAAGATATCCATTGATATGTAAATAGATGGAGGAAATGAGATGTATAAACACAGTGGAATGACACTCAGCCATGAAAAATGGAAATATTGCCATTTATGATAATATTGATGACCCTAGGGGGAACATCATACTATGAGAAATAATCCAGGCACAGAAAGAAAGATACCACATATTCTCACTCCTTTGTGGAAGATAAAAAATAATTGAAGAGGGGAGTGGAAAGACAGATCATTAACATAAGTAGCATCCTGCCAAATGAATCTGAAAATCTTAACCTTTAGAGTAGAAATTGGAGCTGAATGAGAAGGACAAACATTAGATTTTGATGAAGAAAATAAATTAGAAATTTAGTTCATATGGACAAAGTAGACGACATTGATCTGGTGAGAAAGTGTCCTCCAATTTATTGGAAAATATTGTTGATCTTTTTATTAGGAGAAACATTTTTCCCCACATGCTTACTTTTGAAGTACATCAAAAACATACATGCATCAAATACTTGCATTAGTTAGAACAGAAAGGAAGAATAAATACTGCATCACTCCAATCCATCACCAGCTCCTACTACCCAATATTTTGTAAAGTGGTCTCCTACTATAAAGGTTTTGTTTGTTTGTTTGTTTGTTTTGTTTGTTTGTTTAGGTTGCAGATCGTCACACAAGCTGAGAACTACTTGGACATTGGTGCTTGCATAATAGTTGCAAATACCAGAGCTGATATTTTTGTGCTGTGAAACCCAGACATAAACAATTTATGGAATGGATTTTCTTTTTTGTAAAAGAGTGTATTATCAGTAGGGTGGAAAAAGAGTCTGAAACATGATAGCAATAATACAATAATATTAATAAACATAGTAACAATAAAAAACTCAAAGTTTTTGCAGCATTTTTTTTCCAAGGCACTGTCAAGTACTCATTAAATTTGCATCAAGAACCTGCCTTCCACCTTGAGAATCCTGGTTCTTCCATAAACACCTAGGAACTTCCAGATTATTGATTTACTTCTGCCATGTTTCAGGCTCTTTTTTTTTTCTATAAAATTTAATTAATTACCTAGAATAGTTTCTGGCCTATATGTGAGCATTTTGTGAGGTCTGCTCTTTTCATTGTTATGACTCTACATATAATTATTATTAATGCTTAAATTTGCAATGAGTATTAAAGTAATTTATACATAAGGTGCTTAAAATTGTGTCTTGCTTGTTTTAAATGCTCCTGGAATGTTAGTCTAACTTAAACACATTGCTTAAATATCATGACAGCTCCTATAGGTGGATTTTAATGCCAATAACATTTTATGGTAGGTATATGAAAATTGGTAGTTATTGATATAATATTATAAATAGTACTTGCACCATTTTTTTCTATGAAAGCCTTTTCTATGATCATAGAGACAATACCTCTTTGGAGGATAATGTCCTCCAAATAAGTATCATTTAAATCTTTTGCCTTTTTAAATTAAGAAGTGGTACACATTCATCCATTACAAAGAAAGAAATCTTGAAATTTGGGATACCATGGATGGAACTGGAAGTCATTATGTTTTTGATTTTTTATTTGGGGTACTGGAGATTGCACTAAGGGGCATTCAACTACTATGCCATATCCCCAGCCCTACTTTGTATTTTATTTACAGACAGGGTCTCACTGAGTTGCTTAGCATCTCCCTTTACTGAGGCTGGCTTTGAAGTCCTGAACCTCTTGCCTCAACCTTGGGAGCCATAGAGATTATAGGTGTGCCTCACTGCGCCTGACCTGGAAATCATTATGTTAAGCAAAATAAGAGAAATACAGAAAGATAAATACTACATGCTCTCACACATTTATCCAAAAATGTGATCTCAAAGAAGTTGAGAAAAGGGGGATGACTCATAGTGGGGTAGGGAGGGAGAGCATGGGAAGATTAGATTAATTCTGAATAGGGAAGAGGGGTGGGAGGGAAAGGAAGAGGGAAGGGTAGATTAGCAAGGGTAGTAGAATGTGATGGTCAACATTATACAAAATATATGTATGAACTTAAATTGGGTATCAACATACCTTATATACAAATAGAGATATGAAAAATTGTGGTATATATGTGTATTAAGAATTGTAATGCAAAAAAGTACATGTATAATGGTATAAATTGACGTGAACATACTTTATATACAGAGATAGGAAAAATTGTGCTCTATATGTGTAATAAGGATTGTAATGCATCCCACTGTTGTCGTGTATTTAAAAATTAATAAAATCAATTTAAAAAAAGAATGATGGGTGCACAAGTCTAGGGAAAATGAGGGAAGGAGAGGAAAAGGTCGATCTGGTGTGATACTTAATAGTAGCAGGACTACAGATAATTATATTTAATATATCAAAAAAGGAAAATATTTCAAATTTTCTCCATAATGAAATTAAAAAATATTTGAGGAGAAATAAATGTTTACTTTGAAACAACACTCTATTATGTATGCATTGAAACTTCATATTAACATCATGTTAATAATTGTTGGGTTGTTGTTTCATTTAAAAAATAAATTTAATTTAAATATAAAATTAAGACATGGTATGTGAGTGTTTGAGTGCAAGAGCATATGATTGTTTGTTGAGGCAGGTCTGGAAACTGCAGATCAAATTGTGCTTGCAGACAAGCATGGCATTTTTGTTGAGAAAAGGTTTACTGAGATTTTGAAAAACAATGGAATAGTTCTTGTGTGGCATAATTCCTTCCATCCAAATTCAATTCCACTAATGATTATCTAGAGACAATGCTCATTATCCCTATGTATCTGAGATCTTGCAAATCCATAATTGCTAACATTTTAAGGTTTACTCATGCTAATATTAATCACTTATTTTTGCCCACGTCTTGCACAGGCAACCGAAATGGGTTTCCCCTCGGTGGATTGTGCCGGTTAAGAAATAAAAGCTAGGAAAAGTAGAATGATGAAAAAACCACAGGACACAGAAAACAATTTCAGAAAGCAGGGGCAGGACAGGCTAGCTTATAATACAGATTGAGCTTCTATACTCTGGCAAAATGGACCTGGTCTTGCTTTTATATTGGAGACATCATAGGCAGGGATAAGATTTCAAGGGCAGAGTCTTGCTTTGTGGTGTTTTGCAGTCAGCAGATTGATCAACATCTTGGCAGGTCACACCCATCTCAGGTACAGTATGGGCCACAACAGAGCAGGAAATAGACATTGTCCCTGGGCAGTTAACCAGAGTAAATGTCCATTGGCCATTCCCAGACCCCAGATGTCTCTATCCAGGAGACTTCCATGTACATTGACCCACATGCATCCCATGGACCGTTCTTGACAACTTAGGTTTTTGTCAACCAATTCAGGTCTTCTAACCCTTGCAATATTCCATTTTCTAAATTGTTGGGAATCCACAAATCGTTTTTTAAAGGGTTATCTCTACCACTGGCCCCTTTCTGACCCATAACAATTCTAGGTCTCAGTTGTCATCAGCCTTCATTTGAAGTCCTTGATCAACCAAACCATATAGTTTTGTTATATATCAAGATGGAGAACCATGTAGTATGGATAAAGAGATGGTTAACAGGCCTCTGTGCACCCATCTGGGCTATTTTCATTGCTTGACCCTCAATGCAATGCTATTGGATCCTCAAAGAAAATAATATAACCAGTTAAAATATATTACATTTTCTTCATTAATGTAAACCACAATTGATAGATAAATAAAACCACAAAGCTATGATTATTTGATTTGATGATTTCTGTTAACCTCATAAAGATTTGGAAATCTGGTTTGCCTCCTAAATTTAAGTGAAACTCTTCATTCTTCCATTAGGCACCCACCCAGCATAACCAATTAAATTGCCCAAGCAAAACAACTACAAATCATCCTTGGCAGTTCTTTTTTCCATCTTTCATGTCATCATATATGCTTGAATGCAGTCAAATTGCTAAGTAGTTGAGAGATAGTTAAAAGAATCACTTTTGTTACATCAGTACATATTTGTTTCCTTCAAAAACTATCATATATTTTAAACTATTTCTAATTTTCACTTGCTATTTTATCAGAGTGAAAGTGAAAAGTAAAATATAGGAATATAAGTACTAATGATTTGTGATAATTGATTTATAAATAAATCCTTTGTGACATAGCTAAAGAATGATGAAGACATATGTTAAGCCACAGTGACGTCCATACAATATTAAATAAAGATGACATCGCAAAAAAAGCAAATGATTTATGATTTGACTTTGTCATAATAAAAAACAACTACATGTGTATACAGGCATATATATATATATATATATATATATATATATATATATATATATATATATAATATACATATATAGTTAAATAGCAGCGGTTATGTATGGGAAATAGATTCATAGATTATTTAAATTTTATTCTGTCCTTTTTCTATATCAACAGAACTTTTCCTTCTGTGTTGTTACAAATTATTTGGAAAAAATAAAATTATATTAAGTCACAAAGATATATATATATATATATATATATATATATGTGTGTGTGTGTGTGTGTGTGTGTACAATTAAGCTCAAAAGTTTCAAATTAGATTATTTATTTAAGTTTATAAATGCATGTGAAGAAAGAAATCATCTTGTCATAATTAAAATTTCAATCAAACAGGAATAAAGTTATTTAAATAGTAAATTTGCATTTTACATCAAATATGGTAATATAGCCTGCACCTGTATGTTCAAAACACATTTAAAAAGGAACTGTTGGGTTTATCATAAAAAGTGTAAGTAAAAATATAAGATATCACAAACTTACTGGAAGCTGTATGTTATAATTCACATTTGAAGTAACCTTTTTCACTTTTAAGTACTGTATCTGTTTTTATATTTTCTTTTTCACACACTGTTACATAATTTATTACTTCTTTAAACATACAAAATTGGTGGTGATTTTTAACTTAAAAATAACTTTAAAAAAATCACTGAATATCTTTTTTTTTTTTTTTTAATGATGATTGTTTTCCTCTTAGGACTTTAAGAAACTCTCACAAATAAAAATGAAGATTGTGCTTTACAATTTAAGCTAATATTTTTAATCTTGTGAAGATAAAGATACTCTGGTAAATCCATAATGAATTATAAAATTTAAAATGTATAACTTTCACGCTGAAATGTTTAGTAGTCTACATAGTCATCTTCTAACAAACATTTAAACACATATTAAAGGGAGGAAAGATCATAAAAACACAATAATCACTACTTGTATTTTTAGCTGAAATAAATGTAATATCACAGCATGGTTACATAATTACTTCTAAATATTCTTTTCTGAATAGATTTTATAAGAATTACTAAGAGAAATAACTTGCATCTTAATATTATACAATCTATGTGTGTCTTTTTTAAGACTCATGTGACTCAGTTATGGAAACAGATCTTTGTGTTACTTTCAATAATTATCCTCTCCTAATAGAGAATGAGACACTAGATAAGAAATTTAAAGAGTTTATCTTAATAAGATCCCAATATTGCAATTTAATAACATAGCCAGGTAAAATAGATTACATTTCCTTCATTAATGAAAACCACAATTATAGATATATAGATAAATAAAACCAAAAAGTAATGATTATTTCATTTGATGATTCCTGTTAACCTCATGAAGATTTGGAAATCTGGTTTGCCTCCTAAATTTAATTTAAATTAAACTCTTTTTCCAGCAGGCACCAACCCAGCATAACCAACCAAATTGCTCAAGCAAAACACTTACAAGTCATCTGTGATAGATCTTTTTTTCTGTCTTCCACACAACTGAATAATGCCAAGCACTGATCACAGAGACTAACACTCAGCATGTTGTGCTAAATGAACATGAGGACTTTAAACATGCATTTAGGAAATGTTAGATGGAAAATAGCCAGGAACAATTTACATAATTTCACACAATTGATTGTTAATTTGACTAAAAATTCTCACAACTAGATTGGACTTTGAAGATGGCCCACATTTTAAACCTGTTGAAAATAGTTGGCTTTATCTTGTCTTACATGGTGAGCATAATCCTATTCCTTAAGAAAAGGAAAGCTGTCATCATTGAATGCAGGGTATTCCATTTTACTTTAGGCTGAGTATTTATGCTTATTTATTTTTCAGTTTACCTATTGAGATATTATGGTAAGTGTAATATGATAAACAGGTTCATACTAAACATATCTCTGGGGAAATATTAGTAATGAAAAAAATGAATAGCCCATTACTGCCCTTTAACAAGATATGAAGTAAAAAAAAAAAAAAAAAAACAGGAACAGTGGTATAAAATAATATACCTTATGTGAAGCCTGTGGGAAAACTCAAAACAAAACACTATTTCTAAAAACATTATCATTCCTTTTGTCTCCTCTCAGTTCAAGTTTCATCCCTGTTTTGTTTTTAATTTTAAAAATAATTACTCAAATTGGTTAAATATTCTATTACACTAATTTTATTTTGGCCATACATTTCTTTCTTCCTATTATTATTTTTTTTTGGTACCTGGGATTGAAATCAGGGGTGCTTAACCACTGAGCATCATCTCCAGCCCTTTTTGTATTTTATTTAGAGATAGAGTCTCACTAAGTTGCTTAAGCTGGTTTTGAATTAGTGATCATCTGGCCTTAGCCTCCTGAGCTGCTGGAATTACAAGCATGTGCCACTGTGCTCAGGTTGGCCATATATTTCAATTTACTATTGCTGAAATATTAAGTTATTTATTTTAAAGGTTTCTATATAATATTTTATCTACAAATGTTTATATATGTATAAAAATCCATATATTTTTCTAACCAACAATATCATTGTACTTTATTTCTGATTTTGTAAAAATTTCATGATGTTTGGTTTTGCATTCACTATCATTTAGTAAGTATATATTTTATGATAACAAATTTTTATAAGATACAAGAAAATTAAAAATACTCATTTTATACATTTATTTTATTATGCCCAAAATTGATCTCTTTAAAATGCATTGAATTGGATTCTTCTTTATACTTTCTTATATATACATTATTTAAATGTGTTCTATTTATATTTGAAAAGAGTGCATTTTGGTTTGATAAAAGTTTCAAACCTGTGTGTGTGTGTGTGTTTGCGTGAGCGTATGTCAAAGGAATCATTGCCTTGAACTATGTAACTCTGGACAGTGAAACATCCCTGCTGGAAATCCTTCTTTGGTGTGAGGGTGCCAAGGGAATGGCCATTTGCAGGTGACTACTGTTGATAGGGAGAATTCCACACTTGTTATGAACTTTACTATTTCAAAAGCCTTGGATTTAAATACCAACTGCCATGAGGTAGAAGAGATGGGCAGAAACCAATGAGCCCCAACTAAGCTGGTTTGCTCATAACTTCCTCTTGTTTACCTCAAGAAGCCTTTCCACAGTGAATCCCTTTGATGTTAAAAACCTATATAATATGAAGGTGGAGCCTCACTCCTGTTGGATCAGACCCCACCAGGGTTGATCCACCCACCAAGTCCCACTTTTCACCTATAATTGAGTCTTTATTTCAAATAATTTCTTATTTTCCCAGTCCACCCACCGCCTGCACCAAGAAAACTGTTCACTGACTGTGCAATATATATATTTATATATATTTTCTAGATTTATATTACATATGCATATATTTATCTTTATTCATTATGACAGTAAGGTATATAGACCTTTATTGAGGACTTTTGCTATTTTAAATAAATTATTCCAGAACTTAGGTTTTTTGGTAAAATATCTATTAATTTTATTTCAGTTATCCTAAGTAAACCCCACATACCTCTCCGGTCACTATCATAACTACTCTACATAACCTCTCCTGTCCTCTCATCCTTTGGGTATTTAAATGGTGCATAGCCTGAAATACAACACTCTGGGCATGTCACACTTCTCTGAGCTAGTGTTGTAGCTTTTACTCCACAAGCATATAAACATTTTAGTTCTTTAAATAAAATGAATATTTAATCACCTTTTTTTGGCAGGAAGGATTCTGGGCATCCAATCCACAGACTCACACATGTCAGGCAAGCACTCTAACATTGAGCTACACCCCTAAGCCACCGGTTTTTATAAATCTTGCCGACTTCCCACATTCAATCTTTCATCTTTCTTCTGCCTCATATAGAATAAGATAAAAAAAAAAAAAAACACTTATGTTTTTGGCATAGATTATTAATGGGCTTCCTTCTCAAGGGGAGATTATCAGTTAAATAAGTCCTAATTGTTTTATTCTAGTGCTATTTTGGCAATTTTATAATTTATGTGTACCTTCTTTCTTTCCAATGGGAAGTTAATTTAGAAATGTGGTAAATGCATGCTTTCAACCAGTGGCCATGAACAAAAATTCCAAAGCCTATGAAAAAATCCTGGTTCCATTATTACTCATGTGCTTACATTTTTCTATAAGGCCCCATATGAACTGGTTCACACTTTCATCTGTTATGTCTTCTACTACTAATCCCATGACTACCTTAACAGGCTAACTCTATGGCAATCACTCTGGTTTACCAGTTGTTGCTAACATATCAGGACTGGTATTGCTCCAAAATCCAGAGAGCCTCTCACCTTTGCTTGTAATGATGATTCTTCAGATAAATGTATGGTTTATCTTTTCATCTTTAGTTTTTACTGAAAGGTCACTGTGTCATTTTTCCATTAAGGCCTACCCAGAATACACCAATTTTAATACAAGTATTAATTTAATACAGATAATGTGGCTTTACTTTTTTTTTCTTGCACTTATCAACATTTATTGTATTATATTAGCTTCTATATTTATTCTTTATTTGCTTTGACTCTCTTTCTTTCCAAAAGTATTAGCTACATTAGGGCTGAGTTATTTATCTTCATGATGTTTATTTCAGTGCCTAGAAATACCCAATGAATGAGAATCTTTTTGGAGTTTTAATGGTGAAACCTTGGGTTCTCCATCAATTGCCCTGCATATCAAACACACTGTATAGTTTTCCTCTTGGAAAGGATAAGAGCAAGAATGGGCCAGAGCAAAACCAAATTTGTCCTGTATCACTTGTTGTCTCTATGCTACTCAAATGTTAGAAATGTAAAAGAGTATGCTAAAAAACAAATTCCTAAAGATAGGTAACAATAAAGGGGAAAATGAATAAAAATAATGTAGTTTGAAAGAACTTGAGTATGTGACTAAAAACAATTATCACCAATATAATTTTTAAGTAGGACTATAACCACATTTTATGCCAAAATAAATCCTTATAAACACCATTTGACCCATCTATCCCTCTCCTCAGTCTATAGCCAAAGGACTTAAAAACAGCATACTACAGGGACACAGCCACATCAATGTTTATAGCGGCACAATTCACAATAGCTAAATTGTGGAACCAATCTAGATGCCCTTTAATAGATGAATGGATTAAAAAAGTGGCATATATACACAATGGAATATTATTCAACAATAAAAGAGAATAAAATCACAGCATTTACAGGTAAATAGGTAGAGTTAAAGAAGATAATGCTAAGTGAAGTTAGCCAATCCCAAAAATCAAATGCCAGATATTTTCTTTGATATAAGGAGGCTGATTAGTGTGATAGGGAGAGGGAGCATGAGAGGAATAGACAAACTCTAGATAGGGTAGAGGGATTGGAGGGGGAAGGGAGGGCGAATGAGGTTATAAAATGATGGTGGAATGTGATTATCATTATTATCCAAAGTACATGTATAAAGACACAAATTGGTGTGAATATATTTTGCATATAACCAGAGATATGAAAAATTGTGCTCTATGTGTGCAATAAGAATTTTAATGAACTCCACTGTCATATATAAATAAATTTTTAAAAATACATGAAAGAATGATGTGTTTCTTTGGAAACACCAGAAAATGAAGAAAATAATGTCTTATAAAGTTCATATACCACATGTCTAAGTACATATACATCATAAAAGTAAAACATATCACACACATAGTGAAGTCAGGATACACACATGACATTGATAACCACAATAAAAATGTAAAATTATATTTATACCTTAAAGAACAAAATTCAAAATTATATTATGTGTGAGTATTCTTTAAGTGCTTAATTAAGTACATTAATTTAAATTATATCATTTTAGATAAAGTATCACCAGCTTCAAAATGAACCATTGGACTTCAAGGAAAATCTAATTTTTATGCAAAAGCATAACTGTATTTTATATTCTAAATGCTTCCAAATTCTTTTACATGAGATGCCACTTTATTTGACAAAAGGTGCAGATAAAAGATCTCATCAGACTTCTAGCCTGCCAAAGAGACTTACTACAGTAAGGAAGCAATAAACTCTGCATTGCACTTTAGCAGTTCAAGTATTACTTTGAATTACAACATTTTCAAAAGCTGACAAAAATCTAATGCAGTCTCTTTGAACTAGAGTCACTCTAGTAATTCTCACAAATATTTTCTGGAGGGCAGATGATGTAGTGTAGTTAAAAATTGTGGACCAAGGACATGATTCCTCCCTGGCATTCAGGTATTAAACATGAATTATAGAAAGTGATTATCCTTGTCACCTTGCCTGAAGTAATGATGTTCTGGTTTTTACAGGGCTATCAAAAACCTGCTGTGTCAGAAATGAGTATGATTTCAGGCTATTAACAAGCACGCAGATGTAAGGTCTTGATTCAAATAGTACTTTGAAGATCTCTGAAAACATATAAAGCTAATTTAGAACTTTATATCATATGTTTACACTTGACATTAGAGATTTTTGATATTTTATATTGCCTAAACAAATAAAATTGCTACTGTAAGTATGGGAAAATTATGTTAACTAAATCAATTGCTTAAATCACTAAGATAATAGAAGAAAAAAATCCTTGGTATTACTTCACTAGCCTCATAAGCAATGGATGTAAGAAATATAACCAAAAAATTATTTGTCTAAATTTATTTTTCTCTATATGAGCCATTGTCTGTTAAAAGTAATATTTGCTTTTCAGTTAAAAGTAATAACAGTAATATGCTAGCATTAACTAATATCAGAGTGAGATTTATAAAGATCTATTATTTGCAAATAAGCCACATGATTATTTTGGACATATAATTGGTATGGCATTTTGATTCTTGTCTCACCTTATTTCAGGATCTCATTTACTTATATTATAATGCTTAAAAGGGGTTTTATTATGCTATCCTGTTAAAATGTTGGTATTCAAGTGTATTTCAAAATATTTCTAAGTGAAAAATAAATATATGCTGTCCATTCATTGCTGGAAAGAAATATTTTTTTTTTCTCCAACCCATCAAAATTTCTCATGAAATATAAAAAACATAGACTGTACATACCTGGTTAAAGAAAAATTAAATAAGCTGGATGCTATCCATGTGTTAGTTGTGGACTGATATGAGGCAATTTTGGGAAAAGGGAAATACAAAGGAGATGTGTTCAAAATCTTTCTTTATTCTTCTTCTTTACCAAATGGCAATAGGATGTAAGTCCTGAAAAATTGAAAAGACATGAACCAATTTTTCTTTCTTTCTTGTAAGAAACTAGTTGTTTCAATGATTGAAAGGGTGACCCAAGGGAAAAACTAGAATAAAAACTGTACTTTTGAAACAAGGGTAATGATCAGAAAAATATGTAATTCTGATGAACTAGTCTCTTTAATTGAAACCTGCTAAAATATTTGGCTAAATAAGCCAAAGTTAAGCAAATTGGAGTAGACCAAATAGTGGCTCCCTACAAAAAAAAAAAAAAAAAAAAAAAAAAATTCACATTATAATCTCCAGAACATGTGAATCTTACCTTGCATATAAAAATGTACAAAACTTTAAAGGTCTCTAGAGGTCATGGGTAGTTTGAATTTATGTGTATGAGTCCAGTCCAATCACATATGTCCATAGAAGGAGCAGGCATGTAAGTTTTGAAACACACACCAAGAGGAAATGATGCAGAAAAGGAAAGAGTAATGTGACCATAAGAAAAGAAATTAGAGCCATGTGACCCCATGCCTAGGAACCTCTCCAGTCAGTATAGCAGCCCAAAGCAAGGAACAGATTCTTCCCTAGAGACTCTGGAGGAAGAGAGTCCTGATTATACTGACTTGTACTTCTAATCTTCAGAACCATGCGAGATTAAATTTCTGTCATATTAAGCCTCCCAATTGCGTGTTCTTTTTTAATGGCAACCATGGGAAACTAATACAGATAACTGAGTTTCTGCTGAATAATAAACACCCCAAATTGTAAGCGTAGCTTTGGAAATGAATGACAGGTCAGAACTTAGAAAGAAGCAATGAGTATGGCAAACAAATGTCTACCATCTTAAAAAAAATGTATATGGTCATGAATGGAATGTTGGTAAAGATAAGAGCACAAGGTCTTTCATGAGCATCAGAGGAAATGAAGACCTGCTATTGGAAATGGGAGTAAAATTAATCACTTTTTGCATAGTTAGGGGAAACCTGGCTGCATTGTGTCCTATAGTTGCATGAAAAATGTAAATGATGACCTTGCTTATTTAACTATTTCTAGGCAGAGTGTTTAAAGTGCAGCCATGCCTACTCTTGTTGCTGTTTATAGTAAAGGATGAGAAGAAATTAATAACTTGAGAAAAGAAAACTCAACACGAAAGTTTGTTGCACTTCTCAAGATTTCTAGTTGGGAGCAGATTGACTGATAGAACTACTGAGGTTCAATATATGCTACTGCTCGAGAAAAATAAGAATGACTGTGAAGGTGGAGCATTGGACCTAGAGCTTTGGGTGCTTCAGGCCCAGAGGGCAGAATTCAAAGTCAAAGGTGTAATCTGAGGCTTTAAAATATGTCACAATAGATTGTATTGTCATGTATATCTAACAAGAACAAATAAGACAAAAAGCAGTGGATTTTCCCTATTAGAATTCAGAGTTTCTAGAGTTTGATAACACCTTTGTCTTCCTTCATTTTAAAATAGGAAAGTCTATAACTTCTATAGTAAACTTGTCCCCCATTCAGTGTGGAGAACACACAAATTATTTTCTAGTTTCACATGTCCAATATGGGAGAGAAATGGTGCCCCAGCATTAATCAGATGCAATTCATACCCTTATCTAATTTAGATGATTTAGATGATGAGATTTGTTACTTTGGAGCTGATGATGTTTAGATGATATTTTGCATTATAATTGATGCTATAATGATTTGAGACTTTGGGTTAGATTGGGATAAGGCAAATATATTTCACATGTGAGATAATTACAAATCCTTGGGAGCAAGGGGATATACTGTGGGATGCAAAAAATAACATCCTGAAACATTTGTTCATATCTTAATCTTCATTAACCACAAACACTATCTTAAATACAAAAGAATAAATAAAAACTCATAAGGCAAAAAATTTGATTTGTTAAGAGGTAGCTTATTCTATATAAACCGTTGGGCTCTATAATCAATCATATGTTTTCATAAAAAGAGTAAGAATGAGTTTTAGGCAAACATAAGACAGGAAGGGAAGGAAGCAGTGGAACAGTGGATATAAAGAAAGGAATGGAACAGCCATAAGCCAGAAAGCCTGCACTCACCAGGATCTGGAAGAGAGAGCAAAATGGAATCTTCCTTGGAACCTCTGATAGGGATGCAGCCTTGCTGATATCTTGGTTCTGGTTTTCCCCAACTTCAGAGAATAAAATGTTGTTGTTTTAAATAACTCTCCATGGTAATTTAAGGCATTCATGGAAAACAGATATAGATTCTACTGTTTTATGCAGTCGAGGAAGTGTCTAGGTGAGCCTGACATTTTTGGAGCAGGGTAATCAGGAAGGACAGACTGGAAATTCTTGGGCAAAAGGTGATGCTTTTCAGTACAAAGCTGAAACACTTTCCTCAGGTAAACCTCAGTTCACCCTTAAGGCCTTACAACAACATTGATAATGACCACCAGATTGTTGAGGATAATCTCTGCCTTAACCTGTTCAATTTGTTGTGACACAATTCTTTAGACTCTGTAACATGTAAACAACAGAAATGTATTGCTCACATTAAACAATAATGTGCTACCACATTTGGAGCCTAGAGAGGTCTTGTTGTCCTGCTTTCTAGACAGCAGCTTCCTCTGCATCTTTTCATTGTGGAAGGAGTGAATGAGCTCCCATGTGCTTCTTTCATAAGAAGACCCCATCACCCATCAACTTCCTAAAGTGCCTGCATATTAATGCTATTACACTGGTAATTCATTTTCAGCATACACACTTTGGGGAGGCAACACCTGCAGACAATAGCTGTCCCCTTTTCTTAAGTTGTTAATCATATTTGAAAAACTACTTACAAAAACGTCTATATAAGTTTTGTTTGAATAGCTAGGTACTATATGTTCATTTCACAGTTGCAACAGAATGGATAATGTTCCAGAGTTTAGGGATACTAGACCTCAATTGAAAAGAGTACAATTATTCTGTAATTGATAACATATGAATCATAATGTACAAAGGGTACATAAAATGTATTTTCATTGCTTTACCTCTCAAACTTTGGTGAC
This sequence comes from Marmota flaviventris, assembly GCF_047511675.1. Lineage (NCBI taxonomy): Eukaryota > Metazoa > Chordata > Mammalia > Rodentia > Sciuridae > Marmota > Marmota flaviventris. Next base: position 92,318,334 of record NC_092503.1, on the reverse strand, counting down.
TGTACAAGGAAGAAGAATTTTATTACCCTATGAACTTTAATTACATTTAAAGATAAAATTTATCTAAGTAAAACTTCTAATCCATTAACTAACCATCTGAACGACTTTAGTAAACTAATCAAAACAACCCTCTTGAGAGAATAGTGACCTTATTGTACAAAGTTCCCAGAAAAGACGATAATGAAGGGAAGAAATATTTATTAAATTCCTAATGTACAGTAAGTATCAGAGTCTACACATAATCTTAGAAAGAGAAGTAATAGTTTCAAGGTCATTTGGCTAATAAACAATCAACTGAGGATTCAAATAGATCCAACCAGAAAGTTGCTCTGGAAATTCCCAATTTAATTTTAAAGTATTATATCACTATTTATTTTCAGTTTAACCTGAAAATTGGGCTACCATATTTAGTAATTTTAATAGTTTTAGGTCCATTGTAGAGTTTGAGAAGAAATAGTTCTCCACATAAGACTTCTCCTTTTTTTGGTATGATTGTAATTTTGGGAAGTCTCTAAACCACTCTGAGATTCACTAGAAACTTACTAAAATTCACTGGAAATACTCCTTAAAAGTTGTTTTATGAATTACTGTTGTTTATTAAAGGAAAAGCATACAGATTAAAATAATCCTAAGGAATTAAGTGAGTAAGGCAGAGTCCAAGAAGTGTATTAGCGGCAGAGATTCCTTTATCTTCTCTCCATGTAGTCACAGATTCCTTGGGTTCTTTACTTTCTTGTGTGACAGCACGCATTTAGGATTGTCAGGTAGAAACTCTCACTGGAGTCCTAGCTATCATAGTTCTGTAGGGTATCCACCATACAGACTTGATTGATTGCCTACATGATCAAATGAGCATAATCTCCAAGTTGACCAAAGCATTGTGACACAAAGTCTCACTCTCCATCATTGTTAGTCATTTTAGAGCAGTCAGCTCACCTCCATCTTAAATACTGTCCGTGTGCCAGTCCTCAGCCTTAATCATCATTAGATTATATGCCATTACCAAAGGCAGACAGAGACTCTCTGACCAGGAATAACATTTTAAGGGCTCAGTAATTCCATTCCAGAAGCAAAGGGCAGAAGTCAGATCTTCTCTTTGAGCAATGCCACATATTATATTACACAGTACTAATATTAAGCTATGCTGTTTTTCTTTTTTTGGAAGTATATCAAAATAGTTAATACACATATTTCCAATTTTGTATGAAAGAATTTATATTGTGCATAATAATTTCTTTAAAATATTGACTGTTTGGTCATCACTACTACTACTTTGATGTGCATGTGCATACACATACATATAGACATATATTTGTTATGACTTAGAAATGAGGTATCCCCAAAAGCTGATGTATAAGATAATGCAAAAGTGCTCCACGTATGAAATTATTACATTATGAGATCAATAATATAATTAGTGGATTGATTTACTTATATGTATTATGTGGCTAGCAGAAGTAGGTAACTGGGGGTGTGTCTTTAAGGTTTATATTTTGTCCCTTATGTGCTGATCTCTCTTCGCTTTCTGGTTGCTGTATCTGTGCTGACACCCTCTGTCATGCCCTTCTGGCATGAAGTTCTTCCTAATTGTGGGCCAACCAATGGAAAGAAACTGAAACCATGAGCCAAAATAAACTTTTCCTTCTTTATATTGTTTATTTCAGCAATGGTCACAGCAATTAAAAAATGAATAAAACATTATTTATGTAAAAGAAATTCTATAAAATAGAATCAGACTTGGTAGAAAATGGTAAATTTTAAATGTAATACATGATTCACTTTTGAAATTCACTGAGGATCACAAAAATATTCACAAATTCTGAGCCTCTTACAACCCTGGAACATGTCACAGCCTAAAATGGGAGACAACAATACTATTAAAAAAAGGCTTTAAAATTAGCATAGAAATACTGTCATGTACAAAAGAACTATTTTCTTCTGTTTTAATTTCTCTACCTCATTGACTTACTACAAATTATGGATTTTTGCCATTACTGAAATAAAAAAACAAACAAACATGTATTTGAAATTAGCCAATAGTGAGAACTTTTTCTTCAATGTGAATTAAAATTAATCACTCTGGAAATTTAAACATATTCTTCAAGCATTTTCTATAGTATTTATCTAAAGAATAATTAATTACGTTAATTAATATGTTTTATTATCTAGAAACTTCAACTTTATTTCTGCACACGTTGTTAAATCTGAATTTCTCTCTAAAAATAACTTGAAAATAAATGTGCAAAATGTGCAACTGAATGTTCAGAGGCGTTGTTGGTGTGGAATGAAGTACAGAATATTTATGTATGTATGTATGTATATGTGTGTATATTAACATATATATATATGTATGTATTTTCAGGTAACCATGAACCAAACCTCTGAAACCATATATATATATATATAAACACTCCCACTGATCTGTTCACCCCTTCATTACTGTGCCAATTCAGATTAGATACTAATAGAGTACTAAATATTATCTTAGTTTTCTTGTCAAAATGTTTGCTATCTTAATCTTCATTTTTAATGAGTTTCCCTTCTCTAATCTCCTCTAATATGCACATGAAATTTTTTTCATAAAGAATTTTTATTTTACTAGATTTATTTTGAAAATTGGAGGACCATTAATGTCATCTTCATATATTCCTGATAGATAACAGGAAGTTGAGACAAATGCAAATGAATAAAGTGGAGAGTCCCAGGAATGTTTCTTTTCCTTACTAAGAGGTCCAATGCTGTTCAAGTGGGTTATTCTCATTTTGCCATGTCACAGTTTAGATGTGGGGTGTCCTTTTAAACTCACGTGTTAAATAATGCAGAAACAGAGGTGATAGGATTAGACTTTGATATCTGTAAACTTGTCAGTGAATTAATCCACTTTAATAGAATAACAGAGTGGTAATTATAGGCAGGTAAGTTTTGGCTGAGGAAATAAGTGCTGAGAAACGTCTGGAGTTTATATTTTGTCCCTAGCACCTGTCTCTTGTATGTCTCTGTCTGTTCTCTCTCTCTCTCTCTCTCTCTCTCTCTCTCTCTCTCTCTCTCTCTCTCTCTCCTCTTGCTGAATATTATGAATGGAACAGCTTTTTTCTGTTACTTCCTTCTCCTGTCATCTTCTGCCTCACTTCAGGTCCAGAGCTATAGATTCAGGTGACCATGAACCAAACTTCTGAAACCATGAGCCAAAATAAACTTTGCCTCCTCTAAGTTTTCCTTGTCAGTTCTTTTGGTCACAGTAACACAAAGATGAATAAAACAAGCCATGGGAAATGGCTAATATAGGTCATGATAAAGAAATATTAACTCTGAATGAATTAACTAAAAAAAAAGCTTCCTTAGGCAGGAGCTAAATAACTGGGTAAGACATGACTAAAAATATTGTTTCTGAAAGTTTCTTTTTTTCTTTCTTTTTTTTTTAAATTGGCATATCATGATTGTATATATTTGTGGGATACATTGTGTTATTTCAATACATGTCCATATTATGCAGTGATGGATTTAGAGTAATTAGCATTTTTATCACATCAAAATTCAAAAGTGCTTTGTGATGAGAACATCTAAAATTCCTTTTCTAACTTTTTTGAAATACACATTGCATTACTGTTAGCTATGATCAAGCTATTGTGTAGTAAAACATTAGAAAGTATTCTTACTCTCAAATTGTAACTTTGTACCCCTTTATTAACTTATCTCCTCCTTTTCTATTCATTGTCCTCCTCATCCTTTGATAATCATGATTTTAGTATATTCTCTGTTTATTATCTACATTTTGGATAAAGTCTCATGAAAATATTTCTGCTAGTAATATAAACAAACTCACAAGAATATATAGAACTTTGCATATATATAAAATATATGCAAAAAGATATCTGTCTGTATTTATCTGTCTACCTCTCTACGTAGCCATCCATATCTGAAGAAAATTCATTCTATATATAAAATTGCAAGTGTTGGTCCACTAGAATTATATATGAAAATATTCATTTCCTCCATATAGAAATCAAGGAAATATGCAAATACAAAGCACAGAGAGATATAGGCAAATGGTAGCCTACAGAATCATATACTTATTATATAGAATGGTAAAAATGAAGGAAGGGCATACTTATTACTAGAGAAGTCTTATTTTTCAGTTACTTTGAAAAAAATTAACTATTCCTCTTCTTATAAGAGAAGGCACAAGGACCGCCACTTCTGTAATATTTATTTGCAGTGTTGTATACAGTACTATCATGGGGTTTTCTCTTGTGTTATATTCTGTAATAATAGTTGTTAGGCAGAAAAGGAAAGATTGTCTCTATTCCTGCTATACAAACTTGCAATGCATGTGAATTCCAAATATCCTGACATGAGCAAAATAGACAATTTCTAATGTTATTTTATTATCTTTACAACAAATGTATAGAACAGATAATAAGAAAAAGCCCAGAATGCATTTTAGAACTTCCATTAAAGATGCTTCACTAACAAAATATTTTCATTTTTAAATCCACATTGATTTAGCACCCTGAGGTTTTACTAACACCCAAGACAATACAATAAAGTAGGACTCAGGATGCACAAGAAGTATGCTTCCTTTTGCAGAGTGTAAGAAGGTGAATGTGAAAGAGAATGGGAAAAAAAAAGAATCTGCATGAGGCCTTGACAACAGGAGAATTCAGATGAAGCTCAAGCTCAGGACAGAATAGAAATGAAATTTAAAAATCTATAAATTTATATTTTAAAACTGCCATTATGTCCCTTGGAAGTTCTTCCTTTATCCAAACGATGCATATGCGTATCTATTAGATATAGATCCAGATTATCTATATACAATCTGCTTAGAATTTACTGGTCACAAACTATTGTGTCTGCAAGAAATAAAGATAATAAATACTTCATGTGCTACAGATCCAGTTATAAATGTATATATAGATATAGTTATATATCCCTCAGTCAGGATTCTAATGTGGAGGATTAGCAAGTAGAAAAATCAAGGTAATTGAATACAAAGATTTCATCAAATGGACAAATTCAAAGAAGAGCCAGAAATTTGGACAAATTTCTGAGCCAAGATGGTCATTGAACACCAGACTGGATAGAATAGGACTTTGTTGTATTTCCTTCCTTTGGCAGGATGGGAACAGGTTTCCCATTAATTCATTCTGTGGAAAGACAGGGAATATGACCAATTTCTTTTTTTAAAATTATTTTTATTTTTATTATTGTTCAAAACATTACAGTGCTCTTGACATATCATATTTCATACGTTTGATTCAAGTGGGCTATGAACTCCCATTTTTACCAGGTGTACAGATTGCAGAATCACATTGGTTACACATCCACGTTTATACATACTGCCATACTAGTGAATATGACCAGTTTCTGAGGGTTAACGTATTTTCTACAACTTCTCATCTATAATTACTTCATTTATTTTTCTTTTATTTAATTATTTTTTTAACTGAGTGAAAATCAAGGAAGATTATTGGTAACACATAAGTATTCTTTTATTCATCTTCCTTTCTAATTCATGATCAATGATATCTGTGAGAATGGGAAATATCTTCCATTCCCTATTCAACTGAAATCTTCTAGCATCTGAAGACATTGACCATCTTGTCTCTGATTCTGGCTCATTAGAAAGTAGACTAGGTACTAAAAGATTAAGCTCATATTTTTGAATATCCACCTGAGCCCTTTGTGCTTAAGGAGTTCCAGTATCCTATTCTGTTCTCCCTGAAGATGTTTTTCAACAAGATTAGTTTGCTTTATGCAAAATATACAAAGTAAATCAATAATAGTTATTATTATTACATTAGAGAGCTATAAATACTACCAATGAGGGAGGAGGCTCAGAAGACACAGTTTAAGGAAATAAAAATGCAACATAATCAGAGAAAAAAGACTTCAGCAGAAATTGACTAACCTACATATCACTTCAGTAAATGGACTCTCCTTGTTAATAGATTGGGGGAAATCACTGAGAGATGACTCTATTTTTTTATATAGAAATAAAAGAGAGTATCTATAGATGAACTTACAGGCCACAAAATCAGGAACAAGTTCAGGAAGCATTACATGCTCTAAAAGTAATCCCAGTGCATCTTTAAAATTCTAAAAATTTGACTTTATCTCTGACCTGCAAAACCCCCCAAAACCTCATCTCCTGCTGGGAGCCATTAGCCAAGTAGGTATGACAATTTCCTTGCCAGCGTACCCCATGTTGCTTAGTGGAAGGACTCATGGAAATAGGACATTTTGCGGTGACATTGCATGTAAGGTGACCTTGCTCAAGGACCAGGGCGGATCCGGGTTTAGGGTGTTCCCAGTGTAGGACAATCCGGGTTTAGGGTGGTTCCAGGTTTAAGGTTATTCCTGCTGGGAATAGGGCGTATCCTGCTGCCTGAGTTCCCCTTGAGTTCTCACGGGATTCAGACAGTATTTTTTGGGAGACAGAAGCCCAGTGGGGGTGGATTTGGGCAGAGAACATGGATTTCCCCCAGAACGTGTTTGTAGAGTGCCGGTGTGAGTTCCGGAATAAAGAATTGCTGTTTGAATCTACAAGGCTGTGAGTGGCTCGTGATTTTGTGCTCAGCCAGACTGCGGCAATCTCCAATCTTTACATTCACCCTTTTCTTCAGTTGAGACCCACACACGTGTATGAAGTGTCCATCTTATACCGGATTCTATACTAGACCCTAGAATATACTAATGAACAAAGAAGAAAAAAATTTACCTCAAGAATATGAAATTCTATTTTATGAATAATAATATGCAAAATAATTATGTAAACCACAGAGTTTGTTAAATGATGATATAGAATATAGAGTATAATGAAACCAGTAAATAGTGAAGAAGTACATCTGGAATCATTACAATATTAAATACTGTCAATATCTTATTGTGTTAAATATAGAAATATTGATTAGCTACTTATTCTTTACATTGAAACTGATTATTTTCTGTTCTTTATGTTTAATTTATCACATTTACTCATGCAGCATTAGGACAATAGAGCATCATTTATCCTGGAAAGTTATTTAAACTATTTGGGACTCAGACTGGTTTACCTATAGACTCTCACGTAATTCTGATATGAAGTCACAAAATTGAATAGAAATATACAAACAGAATGTAATCTCAAATTCAAACTGAAATGTAGAACAATATCATTATTTTGTTGATTTGTTTTAATTTATTTGATGCAAAAAGTAAAAACCAATCTTAGAAGTAAAAATTATCAAATGATTAGCTTAGAGTGAGAGTTTTTTCAAATCATTTACTGCATCTTTGCACCCTGACTTTTCTTTTAAACTGTGGCATGTCTGACTTCTTTTCATTATCCTACTGTATAGATTTAAAAATATTTTAGAAAGTTCACATTCATAAAATAGAACCTTCTTCTGCAATGCTCCTATGGAGTTTTCAGTTTATAATAAGCCATTCTTTGAGTTTTGTATTTGCTTAGATGTGGATTCCAGGTAATTCTTATATTGTTTTTAATTGTATTTTCTCTCATAAACTATTGATAAAACTTTCCATATTCTGGACCATTTTTGTCCAAATAAGGAGCAACTATATGGATAGCTAAGTTTAAGGTCAGCATTTTGGGTACTTGATCTTCCTAATTCATTACCATAGCTTGTTCACTCCAATCCTCAATAACAATAAACTGATGAAAACAAACTTTGATTATAATCCTTACTGATACAAAGTTCACCTTCCTGAATTTTTAAACATTCTAATTAATATTTTATAACCTAAAGTATTAAACCTTAATCATGTAATCTATTTCAAGGAGATTTCTATCACATTAATTAAGTGATGTAATAAAAAAGAAAATATTATAAAATACTTCTGCCATCTTTTTTCAATGAAGTTATATTTAAATATTCACCATTGGCTAAATTATTATATTGTGAATTTAATAGTTAAAGATTTAAAGCATCTATAGTTTTCACACTTAATACTCTATATACGATATCATAGTGAATATTAAACTTAAATGCAATTTATTATTTTATAAATTTATCTATACCTTATATAAATTAGAAGTCTCACAAAAAGTGAAAAATTTAATGAAATTGTTTTTTCTTATGTTCAAAACAATAGAGATTAAATGTTATATGTGTGTGTGTATATATATTTGGAGAGAGAGACAGAGAGAGACAGAGAGAGAAATGGGGGATTGGGGCATACACCACATATTCTTTGTTTATAAGTAAAATAGACATTTATAGGATGGTATGGAAAAATAAAACATTACTTCAGGAAAATTTCTACGAAATACAATTTTAGGGTGTATGATAAGAAAGATTTAACTTCTACAAATTGTTAACTTCCAATCTTGATTAAAACTGCAATATGAAATTATAAATGTATATCAAAGCAGTTGGAGATTTTCTTTGAAATTCTGAGTGGTTGTTTGATTTTGTTCAGATAAAACCTTTGAGAGTAGATTTACCCAAGTAGTTGTTTACTGGTTTAACAGACAAACTGCATTCCAAATATATTTGATCATTGCCAAATGCTTGAACAATTCATATATTAAGAAATGCTGTAAATAATACCTTTGGGTCCTCTCTGCCTGTTAGGCCATATCCAATTTTCTTGGTCCAGGGTTTTCAGAGATTTGTATTGCTTCCAAATTCAGCATAAAAATTACTCCAGCAATATGCCTTTGAGAACATGCAGTTTTGTTCTCTGGAGAATGTTAACAGTTCAATTATTTTTTCACCATAACTCAAATACTTAAGGAGGGTATGTATGTTTGTTTTCTGTTTAATATCTCCAGAGAGAGAGATTTCCACATTGGTCATGTCTAATTCATAATCTGTTTGTACATTCAAATTGTGGTGAATAATTGAACAATTATCTAAATAACAAAATCAGGGATTTCTCTCAATTTTATGAACATAAAAATGAAAATAAAACTTTGGTAAGTATTATCTATATTAGGAGCTGCATTCTAAAATTAGCTTTGCTATTTACTTGGAATGATTTTAGTTAATAACCCCCCAGGTTTACGTTTTTGTTGACCTATGATGATACTATTTCATCAGTTTAAATGCCACTGAAAAACTTTAAAAGATCAGTGGAGAATGAGAGTAATTTGATAATAAATGAAATTATTCTGAGTGTGAGTGTACATGTGTATGCAGGTCTGAGTATATATTTTTAAGTTATTTGGTTATTTGGTCTTCTCTGATGTATTGTTGCATGTGATTGGTACAGGATTTAAATGACAATGGATATTGTGTCTGAATTTTGTTCCTAAAATCATATGTTGAAATCTTAACTCCTAACACCTAAAAATTTAACTGTATTTAAAAATATGGTCTTCAAATTTGTAATTAAGTTAAAATGAGACCATTAATGTGGGCCTAATGCAATATGATGTGTCCTCATAAGAAGAAGAAATTCAGACATTGATGGTAACAGAGGGAAGACTAAGGGAGGACACAAATAAAAGATATCCATCTACAAAGCAGAGAAACCAATGATTTCAGCTTCATTTATGTTATTCAGATTTTAAAACTGATAAATAAAAGAAATATAACTTAAAGAAAAAAGATTTATTTTGGCTCAGTTTTCCAGAGGTTTCAGTCTATGGTCAGTTGGATTCATTGGTTTGGGCTGGTGGGGCTCAGGACAAGAAATGTTTTTCCAGGGAACACCCTCAGTGACAAATTTCCTCCAACTAGGTCCCACCACCTAAATATTTCACCACCTCCCACTAATATCATCAAATTATTAATCCATCAGTGGATTAATTCATGGGTAAAATCAGAGTTCTCATGATCCAATCCTTCTCAAGGGCCTCACCTCTGAAATAAATATTTCTGCATTTTTATTCAATGCTATCTAGTGCATATGGAATAAAGATAAAAAGATGATGTTTATAAAATAATTCTTTAACATTCATTCACTGAAAAAGAAATAGTATGCAGTATATGTTTTGGGAGTGAAGGGAAACAATTTAGATTTGTGATCTCTAATTATAATAAAAATATATTGATAATGTTATACAAATTGTGTTTTTGTGAATACACAACATTAAATGAGGTTCACAAGAGTAGAATCAACCCTGCTCTTTACCCTCATTAGGATAATTACTAATTTAGAGATAGGTGTGTAGCTCAGTGGTAGACTACCTGCTTAGCATTCCCAAAGCTCTTGCTTCAATTCCCAGCACATCCCCTAAATGGATACTAATTTAAAGAAAGAAATTAAGAAAGAACAATAAAAAGTATTTTGATCTACCATGCAATAGCATTTGTAAATTTGTTTTAGATAATTATGTTTCATATTCTTTCACAGATCATTATGTCTTATTATAAATGGAACCAAACCATTTCTAGAAAGCCTGATTTACTGAGGAGCTATATGTTCTTGTTTCTTGTCTTCTCTGTCTCCATCCCCATTTTCCTGCAGAGGGTCATACTATGGTAACATCATAGGCCTCCTGTGTTAGTATTATTTCTAATAAATTATTGTTTATTGTTGAACAGCTAAACATGCAGTTTAGTGTTGACATATACTGATATGTGTGATCACACTTGAAATGCAAAATTAAGATGAATGGATGAGTCAATACCTGACTAAGCAAAAGTATCAAAATATTAACTGTGGAGTCTAGATATTGTGTATGTTTGTGTTCATCCTACAATTATTTCCCTTTCATTGTATTTGAAAAATTTTCATAGTAACTCATCATGTAGAAAATGACAAGGTGAATATTAAGATATTTGCCCATTATGTACGTTACTCTCTATTAACAACTACCCAGATGAGTTTCTTGCCCTGCCCTGCTTTGTATTCTGGGAGGCTGATATCTATAACTATGTTCTCTTACTGTGTCTTGCACTGAAAACTGTCTTCTTTTAAGAATCATGCAGATGGATGTACAAAAAGAAATTTCAAAAGCTGCTGGGGAAAAATAATTTTCCCCCTCTGATTATCTCCATTATACTTTCAGTGGATGCCCTATATTTTCATAATTTCATGTGATTCCTCTCCTTGTCCCCCCATGTCTAGGGATGGTACTAATTTTTAAATGTTGCAAGACTCTATGCCATAAAACACATTACTGTCTTTTACCATGAAAATTTCCCACGTCTATAAATAGACATTATTTTTTTTAAATACATAAATATAATTGTGTGTTGTTTCTTGTGGTTTGTCTAATAAAGCCATTCACACTAGGAATGACTCCAGGACACACTCTAGAAGGGGGCGGGGTATGAAATTGGATGGTCATGTTTTTGATGACACAAAATGACCTCCTTACTTGTGAGAAATAGGAGATTGACGATCCACACATTCACCACCCTTGATATAGGGTCCTGGTGGACCACTGTATTGCAAGTAAAGGGAGATCAACTTGCTGTAGATCTCAGTCACTTTGACAATCATGGTAATCATACAAACAATAGAAATTATAGGTGGCATGACATTTTTGAATGAACTACAGTGCTTATAAAAAAGAAAGAAGGAACATGGGAGATAACCAATGTTCATAGTTAACACTTTTTACCCTCAGCGCTTAAATAAATTTCAGCTAGCCTACTCTCTTACCAATAGGTCCCTAGATTCTGCTTTCCCTCAAGCCTGAGTAAGTACTTAAAAAGTATAATATATCCCTCTTGTCAACTTCTTCTGGGAATCCTCTTGATAGAGTGAGATCCTTTCTTGTCTTATCCCACAGATTATCTTCTCTTGCTTCTCCAATTTCTCTGGGGACATCTCTGCTTTATCTCTGCTTCCCCTTGTTTTAGCTTATTAAAAAAAACAAAAACCTCATTCTGGTTGAATTTGAGAAGATTGAAGAGTTTGAAGATTGGGGAATTCTCCCTATTGGGATAATATTTGTTTTGGATAAAATCTTTTCCTGTCTGTAATTCCAGAGTCTTGGGAGCCTGAGGCAGAACAATTATGAGTTCAAGGTCAATTTAGACAATTTAGTGAAACCCTGTCTCAAAATTAAAAAAAAATAAATAAATAATAAAGAAGGGTGGGAATGTGGCTTAGTGATTAAGTGACCTTGGGTTCAATCCCCAGTACCAAGCAAACAATAAAACATGAGAAATTCAAGCCCTCAAACTTCATTTCAAAGACCCCTTTATACTTTTAGCTTCTGCCACACACCTTTTACTTATTAAAAAGCCTAAGAGAGTGAGATGAAATCTTAGAGTGATTTTGATTTGCATTTCTCTAAATGCTAGTGATGATGAAAATTTTTTTTCATATATTTGTTGATTGATTGTATATGATCTTCTGAGAAGTGACTATTCAGATCCTTGGCTCATTTATTGATTGTGTCTTTGTGTGTGTGTGTGTGTGCTTAGCTTTTTGAGTTCTTTATATATCCTAGAGATTAGTGCTCTATCTAATGTGTGAGGGGTAAAGATTTGCTCCTAAGATGTAGGCTCTTCATTAACCTCACAGATTGTTTCTTTTGCTGAGAAGAAACTTTTTAGTTTGAGTCCATCCCATTTATGGATTCCTGATTTTAATTCTTGCTCTATAGGAGTCTTATTAAGGAAGTTGAGGCCTAATACCACATGATGGAGATTAGGGCCTATATTTTCTTATATTAGACGCAGGGCCTCTGGTTGTATTCCTAAGTCCTTGATCCATTTTGTGTTGAGTTTTGTGCATGGTGAGAGATAGGGGTTTAATTTCATTTTGTTGCAGATGGATTTCCAGTTTTCCCAGCACCATTTGTTGAAGAGGCTATCTTTTCTCCAATGCTTGCTCTTGGCACCTTTGTCTAATAGAGGATAATTGTAGTTTTGTGGGTTAGTCTCTGTGTCCTCTATTCTGCACCATTGGTCTACCAGTCTGTTTTGGTGCCAAATACCATGCTGTTTTTGTTACTATTGCTCTGTACTATAGTTTAAGGTCTGGTATGGTGATGCAACCTGCTTCACTCTCCCTGCTAAGCATTCCTTTAGCTCTTCGGGGTCTCTTATTTTTTCAGATGAATTTCATAATTGCTTTTTCTATTTCTATGAGGAATGTCATTGGAATTTTGATTGGAATTGCATTAAATCTGTATATTGCTTTTGGAAGTATGGTCATTTTGATAATATTAATTTTGGCTATCCAAGAGCAAGGTACATCTTTCCATCTTTTAAGGTCTTCTTTAATTTTTTTTTTATTTAGGGTTCTGTAATTTTCATTATATAGATCTTTCACCTCTTTCATTAAGTTGATTCTCAAGTATTTTATTTATTTATTTATTTTTATTTATTTATTTATTTATTTATTTATTTATTTATTTATTTATTTATGTTTTTGAGGCTATCACCTCACTCCAGTCAGAATGGCAGCTATTATGAAGACAAAGAACAATAAGTGTTGGCAAGGATGTAGGGAAAATTGTATACTCATACACTGCTGGTGGGACTGCAAATTGTTTATGGAAAGCAGTATGGAGATTTCTTGGAAAATTGGAAATGGCACCACCATTTGATCCAACTATCCTTCTCCTCAGTCTATACCCAAAGGACTTAAAAACAGCATAGTATAAGGACCCAGCCACATCGATGTTTATAGCAGCACAATTCACAATAGCTAAACTGTGGAACCAACCTACCTGCCCTTCAATAGATGAATGGACACAAAAAAATGTGGAATATATACACAATTGAATATTACTCAGCAATAAAAGAGAATAAAATCATGGCATTTGCAGGTAAATGGATGGAATTAGAGAAGATAATGCTAAATGAACTTAGCCAATCCCAAAAAAACCAAATGGCAAATGTTTTCTTTGACATAAAAAAGCTGATTCATAGTGGAAAAGGAAGAGGGAGAGTGGGATGAATACAGGAACTCTAGATAGGTCAGAAGGGTTGGAGAGGAAGGGAGGGGGCATTGGGTTATTAATGATGGTGGAATGTGATGATATTATTATCCAAAGTACAGGTATGAAGACATGAATTGGTGTAAATATACTTTATATACAACTAAAGATATGAAAACGTGTGCTCTAAATGTGTAGTAAGAATTGTAATGCATCCTGCTGTCAAATATAAATAAATAAATATTATTTAGGAAAAAAAAAACTGATGAGAAAAAAGTTACCAACTGGTTTAAAATTTGTGAGCCCTAAGTATAATTTTAGAACTCAGACCACTTCTGGTCCCAAAGCTGATACCCTTCTAGGTTCCATACTTTTCAAAGTGCTTTTGCTGTTTTTCACTTAGGCTCTGCTTTTTTTTTTTTTTTTTGGCATACTTCTTGACCTCAACTCCCAATATCAGTTTGCATTTACATGGGAAAATCAACAACATTCATATGTCAGAAATTAATAGGAGTATCCACTTATTTTTTTTCAGCATATTAAATGCAAATCTAAAGGCTGAGTCTTCTTTGACCATTTAGTCTTTGTTCAGTATGCAGAATACCTTTGTCTTTGTTCTATGACATTCCCAAAGTTTTTATAAGGTAACAATACTTATTAAAAGTTATGGCTCTGTACATTACTAATATGATTCTGCAATATGTATACTCAGAAAAATGAGAAATTTATCCCGTCTATGTATGCTATATCAGAGTGCATAAATGCATTCTACTGTCATGTATAACTAATTAAAACAAAATTTAAAAAGTTAAAAAAAAAGAAGTCACAAAATATATGAGGCAAAACAATTGAGATCTGTATTCCAAAAATGTACCATTTAGCAATGATATGTTTTCTAAGGACAAAACCTTATCCCCTGGATACATTCAAACCAATCTTAATGATCCCCTTTCTGAAAGCATAGGTTGGATGCCTTCCAGGCCTTTTTGGCTATTGTAAATATGGATTTTTCAATTGTCTACAAGAGTATCCCTTTTTTATGGCATAACTACAAATATCATATCTGAATCACTAAAATGGTAACCAATTTCTTTTTTAAACATGATTTTTAGCACACTTTAATTAGATGAAATAATGGGTTTCATAGGGATAATTTCATCTATGTATATAGTCTACTTTGATTGTACCCACACTCCCTATAATATTCCAATACTCTCCTCTGCACTTCCACAGTCCTCTTTCCCCTCCCTAGCTTTTTTTTTTTTCATATTTATTGGCCACTTTTACTTCTGAGAAAGATCTGTGAACCTAATTTTCCTATTCAATCAGATGAATAGCTACTTCTACTTTCCTATCATCCCCTGTCACTCTGCCTGCCACCCACCAAGTTCTATTTATGAGACAAAATATGTGATACTTGAACTTTTGGGACTGGCTTATTTTGCTTTGCAACATTATATTCAGTTCCATTAATTTTTCTGTAAGTGAAAGGATTTCATTCTTCTTCAGGGCTGAGTTAGTGTCTCTTGTGTATATATACCACATTTTCTTTATCCATTCACCATGGATGACCATATAGGCTGATTCCACAACTTCTCTATTGTGACTGTTGCCACAATAAACATCTGCCTTCCTGAATCTCTTTGGCAGATTGACTTGTTGTTTCCTTTAGGCATATGCTCAGGAGTATATAGCTGGATCATATGGTAGTTCTATTTTTAATGTTGTTGGAACCTTCCTTACCTTTGCCCTAGTGGCTATACTATTTTACTTTCCAACCAACAATGTATATGGGTTCCAATTTCCCTTCATCCTCACCAGCTTTTGTTGTTTTTTGTTGTTTCATGATAACCATTCTAACTGGAGTATAGTTTTGACTTAAATTTCCCTGATTGCAAAATATGTTGAGCTTTTTTTTTTTTCTATGTATTTTTTGGCCACTTTTACTTCTTTTGACAAAGGTTTGTGCAGCTAATTTGCCCATTCTGTTAGATGAATAGCTGCAAAGATTTTTCTGCATTCTGTAGGTTGTTTCTTCACTTTATTGATTGTTTTGTTTGCTGTGCAGAAAGCTTTTCAATTTGATGTAATCCCATATGTCAATTTTGCCATAATTGTCTGAGCTACTGGAAACAGAACTCACTTTCTGTAAGAACATTCAAATTCATAAAGATCCCCTTTCTTTTTGCCCCCATTTTAGGGTTTCCAATTATTTTTTCCTCTTTTCTCTATTTCTTTAGGAAAGAGAAGGGAATGTCTTTGGAATCCTAGGTTAAAACCTCAATGGAAATCAGTCTAACCCTAAATTCTGTAGCTCAAATTTTTCTTCCTTATTTGTGAGCAGTAGAGACAGCTGCAACATTACTTCCAGCCAGAGGTAGCCTTGTATTGGATCATGTTCTGAACATATGAAGACACACAAAAATTACAGCCTCTTACCTTATCTTTCATGAAGTTGTTCCCTGTCCTCATATAACTATCTGCCACTGACAAAATCTTAATCCTGCCACTTTCCTCCCTCTTTCAAATGAAATACTATCTCATGATTAGTATTCCCACTCAAGTTGCAGCATTGTCTCCCTGACCTTCAAAAACCTACTTAAAAATCCATGACTTACCCTCCTGTTGAGGGCTTCAAATCTCAACAGTTTAGGGGAAAAAAATAACTAACATGCATCATTTTTAAATTTTCAAAAGCAATTTGAAAAGTGTTATTAGCTGTTTAATTCAGTCAATTTACACGCTGAATTTATGGCTTTTATAAAAGCCAGTCAAAAGTCTTTGGCTGAAGATAACATGGTTGACACCTGTATAAAAGCAGATACACTTTAGAGATTGTATGTGTATTCTATATGTTATGGAAAATTAGAGGATTTATGGCAGCACATTGCTGAGAGCCATAGCCAAGTAGGAATGTCGCATGGCATTTTTGGTTGAAAGGTGATGCCAGCAAGCCATTGAGATTATAATGATTATGTTAAGATGTGCATTCAATTGGAGATTAGACCCCTGCTGTTCGCCTGGGTCTGCTACTTTGGAGCTCTTGCAGGACTCCCAGAGTGTTCCCATTGGTTGGGGAAGTGCGGTAGGAGGGAATTCCGGAGGAGGGATTTCCTGTTGGTGTGGTGTGTCCTGGGAGAAGGCCGCATGCGTGGCATTTCGCGGGAGTTTTAGAAATAAAGTTTGTTCCTGCTTGAGTGGCTCGTGATTTTGTGCCCAGCCAGACTGCGGCAGCACATTTATATTGTGAACATCAATTATAAACAGAAAGCAGGTGCATAACCTCTTAACATCATTGATAAAGCCAAGGAAAATAGTTATACTTAAGATATAAGTTCATACTCTCCACAAAAGCCCTGAAGCAAAAGGAAATACAGCAGATGATAGATAAACTAAACTGAAAGCTCATAATGCTGTTTCACTCTAACAACTGTCAGATAAGATTTTTAATCTGTTCCACTTACCACTTGAAACCCTAATTGAGGTGTTTCAATTCAAAATCCTTCAACATGAAAGGGCCAAGAGAAACCAATTGGATGTTTTTCTACACAAATGGAATTTTGGAAACACTTCCAAGTCTGCTGTGTCTCTCTTAGACTGAAATGTAGTCTGGTCATTACAGAATTACTCCTTGCTGACAATGGTAGGCAAGTCCCTATCTAAAACAAATGGTGTTTTCTTGCTCTGTTGAAAATATAACCGTGTTAAAACTGAAAAGTCAGGGCAAGAAAAATAAACACTCCCAGCAGGACCTGAACGGATTCTTACTCTCATATGCATGATCTCTTTTTAGTTTATATACTCTTTCTACATAAAAAGGGCATTGACATTGCTAAATTTTAGTTACAGTTATACCCCACAGGGAAAATTCTACTGCTTCTTTCAAGTGATTGAACACCACATTTGACTGCTAAAGTCATCCAAGAAATTTCACGTTTCTTCCTTTATTCAAAAATTGTATTATCCCCATCATTTCCACTCGTCTTGAATGATATTACAAACTAATGAATTATTATAATTACTGCTGTTTTATAAACTTTTGAATTGATATATAATATCTGTGTATATTTATGACATAAAATCTGATTGATACATGTATTATTGTGAATGATTATATCATGCTGTTTAGAATTTTATTCTCCTCAAATGCTCATCTTCAAGTTACTTTGAAATATATAAAAGATTGCTATAGATAGTAATTATTTATATGTCACTAGAACTAGTTCTATTTTGATGCCGCTAGAATTCAGCATCCCATGGCCTAAGGTATTGTCTTTAGCCCTGATTACCCGCTGGTCTTTTTTTGGTTGGTCACACAAACACATTTTATGCAAGATAATATCTGTTTGACCTATGAGAATTCCTTGTTCTTTGTGGTATTCAAAGATTACAACCTGGTCATTTATATTTACTTCTAAAATACTGCAAGGAGCTTGTTAATTATACTCACATTTATTGTAAACAGGCCAATGCTGCTTTCCTACAGTTCTTCTCAAACCACTTCACAACCTCAAAATTGCAGACATAGCTCTCTTATGTCAGTAGGAAATTGATCTGAATCTTATTGGGTGAGGCTTATATTCCCTTCCTTACCATTAACACTGTTGTCAAGCTTTAGGAGATCCAATACTATATTAGTGTTGCCTACCTGAAAAGAAATCAAAGCTTCTCTGAATGGAAACATTTGTACTGGAATCCTTAATTAGGGAGTCTTTTCTTAAGGCCCTAGAAACAGTTAGTGCCATTGGGTAGAAGGCTCTGCCAAGAAATTTGGACTAAGAATGAAAATCATAAAGTTATCATCTCCTGCCCAATGTTTTGGGCATGAACTCATAGGATTCCCTAGTCTAATTTCTAGTCTCAGGATTTTTATTCCTTTGCTTCTCTTATTGTATTCTCTTCAATTTCATCTGCGCTATCCACATAACTCACTCCTCCATTGCAGCTTTCCATAATAAGTCTCATATTTTTTGGATTCTTCTTTCCTCTCTCATAAGCTGTTCCTCTTTGATAATCTTCACATTCTTGCAAGAACTCCAGAATCAATGATATTCCCTTGCTCAAATCAAGGCATAATCTCACAATCTTGTTTTTGATTGCTGATTATGTACTCTCCTTCCTTTGGAAACCTCTGGTTTTCTTCAAATTTCTATTTGTCTTGAGATTATAGGGAATCATTTGGAGTCCCTTTAGATTTTTACTCAAAAGTTAACTACATCTCAAAAGTAATTTCCTTCAACCTCAAAACATTGCAAGTTAAATTGATCTATTTCTACCACATCATAACAAAGGACCCTTTTAGAGGCCTATTTGCAATTGTACTTACTTTGTCACAGATCCTGATACCTACCACATGGGAGACAAGAGTATACATTCACTACCTTTTTATGTAAATCTAGTAGACTGAGATGATCCTAAATATAATATTAACTTGATTGCTTCAGATTGATATTCCACAAACAACCAGTCACTTTCCTTTGTCCGAATTAATTGGGACAAAATTTTTATCCAAATGGATCCTATCAAGTCCAAGATGCAAATCCATGGGATAATTATTTCTATGAACCTAGATAGTCCCCAATGTGATATATGTTATTTGTGGAAGTCATATAGAGCACAATTTTCATCTTTGTATAAAGTATGTTCACGCCAATTCATGTCTTTATACATGTACGTTTTTGCATTACAATTTTTATTACACATATAAACCACAATTTTTTGTATTTCTGTTTGTAAATAAAGTATGTTGACACCCAATTCGTGTCTTCGTACATGTACTTTGCATAATGTTGTTCATCACATTACACCATTCCTTGCTCATCCCCTACCCCCTCCCTTTTCCTCCCTCCCCTCTACCCTATCTAGAGTTTGTCTATTCCTCCCACGTTCCCCCTCCTTACCCCACTATGAGCCAGCCTCCTTATATCATAGAAAACTTTCAGCATTTGTT